>NC_092234.1:22110272-22115272 GCF_036320965.1 Panulirus ornatus | reverse complement strand
CATGCCTTACATCCTCGATAAAAACTTTTCACTGCTTCTAACAACTTGCCTCCCACACCATATATTCTTAATACCTTCCACAGAGCATCTCTATCAACTCTATCATATGCCTTCTCCAGATCCATAAATGCTACATACAAATCCATTTGCTTTTCTAAGTATTTCTCACATACATTCTTCAAAGCAAACACCTGATCCACACATCCTCTACCACTTCTGAAACCACACTGCTCTTCCCCAATCTATAGATATATATATATATATATATATATATATATATATATATATATATATATATATATATATATATATATGTATATATATATATATATAAGGAAAAGAGTGGGAGGAACAAAGGAAAGCAAAAGGTATGAAGTCACTAGTGGAGTAACCTTGCGCTGTCTGAGGTCACATATTTAATGCAAAAAAAAAAAAAAATTATATAAGGTTGACCCCGGCCTAGTGAAAGTTGGTACAACGTAAACACAAGCGTTGCACAACCGTCGTGTGCATCGCTGAAGTTCCGTCCAGTGCGCCGTGCGTCGCCTTGCATCAGTAAGGTTGGTGAGAACTGTTATGTGAGGACGTCGCCCGTCATTCCGTTTAACATTTTGTTCCCGTCCCACACCCACTCTCACCGTCCACCTTGCTGCATGACTGCTCACTGAACGATGTAACTGCGCCTTCGCCAGTGACTCCCCGGACGTGTTGCTCGACGTAGTTGGTCCACCGCCCACTTGGATCCTCAGCCACCCACCGCCCACTTGGATCCTCAGCCACCCACCGCCCACTTGGATCCTCAGCCACCCACCGCCCACTTGGATCCTCAGCCATCAACACATCCAGGTAAGGTGGCGACATACCCACCTCAGTTATTGATCTTCCCGAACTGTTACTCTCCTGTCAGTAGGGAACGACTGTAGGACCACTGTAACTAGTGTGAGTCACCAGTAGTCGCTGTAACTAGAGTGAGTCACCAGTATGACCACTGTATACGATGTGTCAACAGTAACCACTGAAGGATTGCACTGATTTTTGCCGGTAGAACGGACAGTGTATTGTGCGTTCGTACCCATCGTGTGGGCGGCTGCGCGATAGGTAGGGACACAGTGCACAAAGGTCCTGGGGCTGGTGGGCCTCAGTGACTGTAATACATGACAGGTTACACAGTGAGATGAGTGTTAATATGGTGTAGGTAACACGATCAATGATTTGGTAAATCACATGATAAGTTTACAACAGTTGAAGAGTAATGACAAGATGAAGTAGCTACGATGGATAACAAAACCATTTAAACGAGCACAGTTGTCACTCTTCTCAGGTGTTCCAGATAAAACATTGATATGGCTGGACAAAACATAATGATATGGATGAAATGTTTACACATATCTGGTAATGTTTGGTAAACACCATCTCTGAATTTACTGGCTTTTACGACACTTAAGTATATAGTGTTGGAAGGAATGTAATGTTGGAAGGTATGTAATGTTCGAAGGTATGTAGTGTTGGAAAGTAAGTAATGTTGGGAGGTATGTCATGTAGGAAGGCATATATTCTTGGAAGGTGTGTATTGTTGGAAGGTATGTAATGTTGGAAGGTGTGTAATGTTGGAAGGTGTGTAATGTTGGAAGGTATGTAATGTTGGAAGGTATGTAATGTTGGAAGGTATGTAATGTTGGAAGGTGTGTAATGTTGGAAGGTGAGTAATGTTGGGAGGTATGTAATGCTGGAAGGTATGTAATGTTGGAAGGTGTGTAATGTTAGAAGGTATGTAATGTTGGAAGGTATGTGATGGTGGAAGGTGTGTAATGTTGGAAGGTATGTAATGTTGGAAGATATGTAATGTTGGAAGGGATGTAAAGTTGGAAGGTGTGTAATGTTGGAAGTTATGTAATGTTGGAAGGTATGTAATGTTGGAAGGTATGTAACGTTGGAAGTTATGTAGTGTTGGAAGGTGTGTAATGTTGGTGGGTATGCAATGTTGGAAGGTATGTAATGTTGGAAGTTGTACAATGTTGAAAGGTGTGTAATGTTGGAAGGTATGTTATGTTGGAAGGTATGTAGTGTTGGAATGTGTGTGATGTTGGAAGGTATGTAATGTTGGAAGGTATGTGATGCTGAAAGGTATGTGATGGCGGAAGGTGTGTAATGTTGGAAGGTATGTATTGTTGGAAGGTGTGTAATGTTGGAAGGTGTGTAATGTTGGAAGGTGTACAATGTTGGAAGGTGTGTAATGTTGGAAGGTATGTAATGTCGGAAGGAATGTAGTGTTGCAAAGTAAGTAGTGTTGGAAGGTATGCAATGTTGGAAGGTATATATTGTTGGAAGTGTGTATTGTTGGAAGGTATGTAATGTTGGAAGGTGAGTAATGTTTGAAAATGTGTAAAGTAGGAAGATATGTAATGTTGGAAGGTATGTAATGTTAGAAAGTATGTAATGTTGGAAGGTATGTAATGTTGGAAGGTATGTGGCGTTGGAAGGTATGTAATGTTGGAAGGTGTGTAATGTTGGAATTTGTGTAATGCTGGAAGCTATGTAATGTTGGATGGTATGTAGTGTTGGAAAGTATGTAATGTTGGAAGGTGTACAATGTTGAAAGGTGTGTAATGTTGGAAGGTATGTAATGTTGGAAGGTATGTAGTGCTGGAAGGTGTGTAATGTTGGAAGGTATGTAATGTTGGAAGCTATGTGATGGTGGAAGGTGTGTAATGTTGGAAGGTATGTAGTGTTGGAAGGTGTGTAATGTTGGAAAGTGTGTAATGTTGGAAGGTGTACAATGTTGAAAGGTGTGTAATGTTGGAAGGTATGTAGTGTTGGAAAGTAAGTAATGTTGGAAGGTATACAATGTTGGAAGGTATATATTGTTGGAAGGTGTGTATTGTTGGAAGGTATGTAATGTTGGAAGGTATGCAATGTTGAAAGGTGTCTAATCTTGGAAGTTGTGTAATGTTGGAATGTGTGTAATGTTGGAAGATATGTGATGTTGGAAGTTATGTAATGTTGGAAGGTATGTAGTGTTGGAAGGTATGTAATGTTGGAAGGTATGTAATGTTGAAAGGTGTTTAATGTTGGAAGGTGCGTAATGTTGGAAGGTATGTAATGTTGGAAGGTATGTGATGTTAGAAAGTGTGTAATGTTGGAAGGTATGTAATGTTAGAAGGTATGTAATGTTGGAAGGTGTGTAATGTTGGAAGGTGTGCAATGTTGGAAGGTATGTAATGTTGGAAGGAATGTAGTGTTGGAAGGTATGTAATGTTGGAAGGTTTGTAATGTAAGAAGGTGTGTAATGTTGGAAGGTGTATAATTTGGAAGGTGTGTAATGTTGGAGGGTGTGTGATGTTGGAAGGTATGTATTGTTGGAAGGTATGTAATGTTGGAAGGTATGTAATGTTGGAAGGTCTGTAATGTTGAAAAGTATATAATGTTGGAAGGTATATAATGTTGGAAGGTATGTAATGTTGGAAGGTATATAATGCTGGAAGGTATGTAATGTTGGAAGGTATGTAATGTTGGAAGGTATGTGATGTTGGAAGGTATATAATGTTGGAAGGTATATAATGTTGGAAGGTATGTAATGTTGGAAGGTATGTAATGTTGGAAGGTATTTAATGTTGGAAGGTATATAATGTTGGAAGGTTTGTAATGTTGGAAGGTATGTAATGTTGGAAGGTGTGTAATGTTGGAAGGTATGTAGTGTTGGAAGGTATGTAATGTTGGAAGGCATGTAATGTTGGAAGGTGTGTAATGTTGGAAGGTGTGTAATGTTGGAAGGTATGTAATGTTGGGAGCTATATAATGGTGGAAAGTATGTAATGTTGGAATGTATGTAATGTTGGAAGGCATGTAATGTTGGAAGGTGTGTAATGTTGGAAGGTGTGTAATGTTGGAAGGTATGTAATGTTGGAATGTATGTAATGTTGAAAGGTATGTAGTGTTGGAATATATGTAATGTTGGAAGGTGTGTAATGTTGGAAGGTGTGTAATGTTGGAAGGTATATAATGTTGGAATGTATGTAATGTTGGAAGGTGTGTAATGTTTGAAGGTATATAATGTTGGAAGGTATGTAATGTTGGAAGGTGTGTAATGTTGGAAGGTATGTAGTGTTGGAATGTATGTAATGTTGGAAGGTGTGTAATGTTGGAAGGTATGTAATGTTGGAATGTATGTAATGTTGGAAGATATGTAGTGTTGGAATGTATGTAATGTTGGAAGGTGTGTAATGTTGGCAGGTGTGTAATGTTGGAAGGTATGTAATGTTGAAATGTATGTAATGTTGGAAGGTGTTTAATGTTTTAAGGTATATAATGTTGGAATGTATGTAATGTTGGAAGGTGTGTAATGTTGGAAGGTATGTAATGTTGGAAGGTATGTAATGTTGGAAGGTGTGTAATGTTGAAAGGTATGTAATGTTGGAAGGTATGTAATGTTGGAAGGTATGTAATGTTGGATGGCATGTAATGTTGGAAGGTATGTAGTGTTGGATGGTATGTAATGTTGGAAGGCATGTAATGTTGGAAGGTATGTAATGTTGGAAGGTGTGTAATGTTGGAAGGTGTGTAATGTTGGAAAGCATGTAGTGTTGGAAGGTATGTAATGTTGGAAGGTATGTAATGTTGGAAGGTATGTAATGTTGGAAGGTATGTAATGTTGGAAGGTGTGTAATGTTGGAATGTATGTAATGTTGGAAGGTATGTAATGTTGGAAGGTATGTAGTGTTGGAAGGTATGTAATGTTGAAAAGCATGTAATGTTGGAAGGTGTGTAATGTTGGAAGGTGTGTAATGTTGGAAGGTATGTAATGTTGGGATGTATATAATGTTGGAATGTATGTAATGTTGGAAGGTATGTAATGTTGGAAAGTGTGTAATGTTGGAAGGTGTGTAATGTTGGAAGGTATGTAATGTTGGAAGGTATGTAATGTTGGAAGGTATGTAATGTTGGAAGGCATGTAATGTTGGAAGGTGTGTAATGTTGGAAGGTATGTAGTGTTGGAAGGTATG
>NC_092234.1:21995272-22105272 GCF_036320965.1 Panulirus ornatus | reverse complement strand
ACCCCGGTATACCACATCGCTCCAATTCACTCTATTCCTTGCCCTTCTTTCACCCTCCTGCATGTTCAGGCCCAGATCACACAAAATCTTTTTCACTCCATCTTTCCACCTCCAATTTGGTCTCCCTCTTCTCTTCGTTCCCTCCACCTCCGACACATATATCCTCTTGGTCAATCTTTCCTCACTCATTCTCTCCATGTGCCCAAACCATTTCAAAACACCCTCTTCTGCTCTCTCAACCACGCTCTTTTTATTTCCGCACATCTCTCTTACCCTTACGTTACTTACTCGATCAAACCACCTCACACCACACATTGTCCTCAAACATCTCATTTCCAGCACATCCATCCTCCTGCGCACAACTCTATCCATAGCCCACGCCTCGCAACCATACAACATTGTTGGAACCACTATTCCTTCAAACATACCCATTTTTGCTTTCCGAGATAATGTTCTCGACTTCCACACATTCTTCAAGGCTCCCAGAATTTTCGCCCTCTCCCCAACCCTATGATCCACTTACGCTTCCATGGTTCCATCCGCTGCCAGATCCACTCCCAGATATCTAAAACACTTCACTTCCTCCAGTTTTTCTCCATTCAAACTCACCTCCCAGTTGACTTGACCCTCAACCCTACTGTACCTAATAACCTAGCTCTTATTCACATTTACTCTTAACTTTCTTCTTTCACACACTTTACCAAACTCAGTCACCAGCTTCTGCAGTTTCTCACATGAATCAGCCACCAGCGCTGTATCATCAGCGAACAACAACTGACTCACTTCCCAAGCTCTCTCATCCCCAACAGACTTCATACTTGCCCCTCTTTCCAAAACTCTTGCATTCACCTCCTTAACAACCCCATCCATAAACAAATTAAACAACCATGGAGACATATATATATACATATATTTTTTTTCTTACTATTCTCCATTTCCCGCATTAGCGAGGTAGCGTTAAGAACAGAGGACTGAGCCTTTGAGGGAATATCCTCACTTGGCCCCCTCCTCTGTTCCTTCTTAAGGAAAACTAAAATCGAGAGGGGAGGATTTCCAGTCCTCCACTCCCACATATATATATATATATATATATATATATATATATATATATATATATATATATATATATATATATATATATATATATATATATATGCGTGTATGAGTGGATGGGCCACTCTTCGTCTGTCTTCTGGTACTACCTCACTGTCGCGGGAAACAGCGATTATGTATGGTAATAATGATAACATCACAAGAAAATTATATATATATATATATATATATATATATATATATATATATATATATATTATCCCTGGGGATAGGGGAGAAAGAATACTTCCCACGTATTCCCTGCGTGTCGTAGAAGGCGATTAAAAGGGAAGGGAGCGGGGGGCTGGAAATCCTCCCCTCTCATTTCTTTTTAATTTTACAAAAGAAGGAACAGAGAAGGGGGCCAGGTGAGGATATTTCCTCAAAGGCCCAGTCCTCTGTTCTTAACGCTACCTCGCTAATACGGGAAATGGCGAATAGTACGAAAGAAAGAAAGATATATATATATATATATATATATATATATATATGAAAGTTGGGAGGTGGAAGTTGGGCATATTAGAAAGGGTAGTGAGTGGTGGGATGAAGAAATGAGATTGTTAGTGAAAGAGAAGGGCGAGGCGTTTGGACGATTTTTTGCTATGAAGTAGTGTGAATGACTGGGATATGTATAAAAGAAAGAGGTAGAAGATCAAGAGAAATGTGCAGGAGGTGAAATAGAGGGAAAATGAGAGTTGGGGGTCAGAGAGTGTCATTAAATTTTAGGGAGAATGAAAAGATGTTTTGGAAGGAGATAAAGTGCGTGGGAATATCGATGGAAGGGGCTAATGGGGAGGTAATAAACAAGTAGTGGAGATGTGAGAAAGAGATCGAGTGAGTATTTTGAAGGTTTCTTGAATGTGTTAGATGAAAGAGTGGCAGATATAGGGTGTTTTGGTCGAGGTGGTGTGTGAAGTGAGACTCAGGGAGAATGGTCTGGTAAACAGAGAAGAGGTAGTGAAAGCTTTGAGGAAGATGAAAGCCGGCAAGGCAGCGGGTTTGGATGGCATTGCAGTGGAATTTATCAAAAAAGGGGGTGACTGTGTTGTTGAGTGGTTGTTGAGGATATTCAACGTATGTATGGCTCATGGTGAGGTGCCTGAGGTTTGGCGAATGCATTCATAGTGCCATTGTACAAAGGCAAGGGTGATAAAGGTGAGTGTTCAGATTCAGAGCTATAAGTTTGTTGAGTATTCTTGGGAAATTATATGAGAGGGTATTGATTGAGAGGGTAAAGGCATGTATGGAACAGTAGACTGGGGAAGAGCAGTGTAGTTTCAGGAGTGGTAGAGGATGTGTGGATCAGGTGTTTGCTTTGAAAAATGTATGAGAAATACTTAGAAAAACTAATGGATTTGTATGTAGCATTTATGGATCTGGAGAAGGTATATGATAGAATTGATAGAGATGCTCTATGGAAGGTATTAAGAATATATGGTGTGGGAGGTAAGTTGCTAGAAGCAGTGAAAAGTTTTTATCGAGGATGTAAGGCATGTGTTCGAGTAGGAAGAGAGAAAGTGATTGGTTCTTAGTGAATGTCGGTTTGCGGCAGGGGTGCGTGATGTCTCCATGGTTGTTTAAGTTGTTTATGGATGGGTTGTTAGAGAGTGAATGCAAGAGTTTTGGAGAGTGGGGCAAGTATACAGTCTGTTGTGGATGAGAGAGCTTGGGAAGTGAGTCAGTTGTTATTCGCTTATGATATAGCACTGGTGGCCAACTCGGTTGAGAAACTGCAGAAGCTGGTGACTGAGTTTGGTAAAGTGTGTAAAAGAAGAAAGCTGAGAGTAAATGTGAATAAGAGCAAGGTTATTAGGTTCAGTAGGGTTGAGGGATTAGTCAATATGGAGGTAAGTATGAATGGAGAAAAACTAGAGAAAGTAGAGTGTTTTAGAGATCTGGGAGTGGATTTGGCAGCGGATGGAACCATGGAAGCGAAAGTGAATCACAGGGTAGGGGAGGGGGCGAAGGTCTGGGAGCGTTGTAGAATGTGTGGAAGGTGAGAACATTATCTCGAAAAGCAAAAATGAGTATGTTTGAAGGAACAGTGGTTCCAACAATGTTATATGGTTGCGAGCATGAGCTATAGATAGGGTTGTGCGGAGGAGAGTGGATGTGTTGGAAATGAGATGTTTGAGGATAATATGTGGTATGAGGTGGTTTGATCGAGTAAGTAATGAAAGGTTAAAAGAAATGTGTAGTAATAAAAAGAATATGGTTGAGAGAGCAGAAGAGGGTGTATTGAAAAGGTTTAGTCACATGGAGAGAATGAGTGAGGAAAGATTGACTAAGAGGATATATGAGTCAGAGGTGGAGTGAAAGAGGAGAAGTGGGAGACCAAATTGGAGGTGGAACGATGGAGCGAAAAAGATTTTGAGTAAATCGGGCCTGAACATGCAGGAGGGTGAAAGGCGTGCAGGGAATAGAGTGAACTGGAACTATGTGGTATATCGGGGTCGACGTGCTGTCAATGGATTGGCCCAGGGTATGTGAAGCGTCTAGGGTAAACAATGGAAAGTTTTGTGGGGCCTGGATATGGAAAGGGAGCTGTGGTTTCGGTGCATTACACATGACAGCTAGAGAGTGAGTGTGAACCCATGTTTCCTTTGTTGCTTTTTCCTAGCGCTATGTCGCGCAGGGGGGTGGGGGGGTGTGTCATTTCATGTGTGGCGGGGTGGCGACGAGAATTAATGAGGGCAGCAGGTATGAATACGTACATGTGTATATATATGTATATGTCTATGTATGTATATGTACTGTATGTATACGTTGAAATGTATAGGTGCGTATGTGGGCGTGTATGTATATACATGTGTATGTATATACATGCGACAAAGTATAATAGATATATAAATAAATATTTCTTTTTCATACTATTCGCCATTTCCCGCATTAGCGAGGTAGTGTTACGAACAGAGGACTGAGCCTTTGAGGGAATATCCTCACTTGGCCCCCTTCTCTTTTCCTTCTTTTGGAAAATTAAAAACTGGAGGTGAGGATTTCCAGCCTTCCCTCCCCTTTTAGTCGCCTTCTGCGACACGCAGGGAATACGTGGGAAGTAATTTTTCTCCCCTATCCTCAGGGATAATATATATATATATATATATATATATATATATATATATATATATATATATATATATATATATATATATATATATATATATATACAGAGGTATAAGTTTGTTGAGTATTCCTGGTAAATCATATGGGAGGGTATTGATTGAGAGGGTGAAGGCATGTACAGAGCATCAGATTGGGGAAGAGCAGTGTGGTTTCAGAAGTGGTAGAGGATGTGTAGATCAGGTGTTTGCTTTGAAGAATGTATGTGAGAAATACTTAGAAAAGCAAATGGATTTGTATGTAGCATTTATGGATCTGGAGAAGGCATATGATAGAGTTGATAGAGATGCTCTGTGGAAGGTATTAAGAATATATGGTGTGGGAGGCAAGTTGTTAGAAGCAGTGAAAAGTTTTTATCGAGGATGTAAGGCATGTGTACGTGTAGGAAGAGAGGAAAGTGATTGGTTCTCAGTGAATGTAGGTTTGCGGCAGGGGTGTGTGATGTCTCCATGGAGGTTTAATTTGTTTATGGATGGGGTTGTTAGGGAGGTGAATGCAAGAGTTTTTGGAAAGAGGGGCAAGTATGAAGTCTGTTGTGGATGAGAGAGCTTGGGAAGTGAGTCAGTTGTTGTTCGCTGATGATACAGCGCTGGTGGCTGATTCGGGTGAGAAACTGCAGAAGCTGGTGACTGAGTTTGGCAAAGTGTGTGAAAGAAGAAAGTTAAGAGTAAATGTGAATAAGAGCAAGGTTATTAGGTACAGTAGGGTTGAGGGTCAAGTCAATTGGGAGGTAAGTTTGAATGGAGAAAAACTGGAAGAAGTAAAGTGTTTTAGATATCTGGGAGTGGATCTGGCAGCGGATGGAACCATGGAAGCGGAAGTGAATCATAGGGTGGGGGAGGGGGCGAAAATCCTGGGAGCCTTGAAGAATGTGTGGAAGTCGAGAACATTATCTCGGAGAGCAAAAATGGGTATGTTTGAAGGAATAGTGGTTCCAACAATGTTGTATGGTTGCGAGGCGTGGGCTATGGATAGAGTTGTGCGCAGGAGGGTGGATGTGCTGGAAATGAGATATTTGAGTACAATGTGTGGTGTGAGGTGGTTTGATCGAGTAAGTAATGGAAGGGTAAGAGAGATGTGTGGAAATAAAAAGAGCGTGGTTGAGAGAGCAGAAGAGTGTGTTTTGAAATGGTTTGGGCACATGGAGAGAATGAGTGAGGAAAGATTGACCAAGAGGATATATGTGTCGGAGGTGGAGGGAACGAGGAGAAGTGGGAGACCAAATTGGAGGTGGAAAGATGGAGTGAAAAAGATTTTGAGTGATCGGGGCCTGAACATGCAGGAGGGTGAAAGGCGGGCAAGGAATAGAGTGAATTGGATCAATGTGGTATACCGGGGTTGACGTGCTGTCAGTGGATTGAATCAGGGCCTGTGAAGCATCTGGGGTAAACCATGGAAAGTTGTGTGGGGCCTGGATGTGGAAAGGGAGCTATGGTTTCGGGCATTATTGCGTGACAGCTGGAGACTGAGTGTGAACGAATGGGGCCTTTGTTGTCTTTTCCTAGTGCTACCTCGCACACATGAGGGGGGAGGGGGATGGTATTCCATGTGTGGCGAGGTGGCGATGGGAATGAATAGGGGCAGGCAGTGTGAATTGTGTGCATGGGTATATATGTATGTGTCTGTGTGTGTATATATATGTGTACATTGAGATGTATAGGTATGTATATTTGCGTGTGTCGGCGTGTGTGTGTGTACATTGTGTATGGGGGTGGGTTGTGCCATTTATCTCATCTGTTTCCTTGCGCTACCTCGCAAACGCGGGAGACAGCGACAAAGCAGAATATAGATAAATAAAATATATATATATATATATATATATATATATATATATATATATATATATATATATATATATATATATATATATATATATATATATATATACACACATAAACGAATATAGTGTAACGAGAACTCACTTTTAGGTAACATCCAATGTCCTTCAACAGCAAAGATTCGAACAGCTATCATTTGTGTGGGAGCTGGGTTTGCTAACCGTAGCGTGCGCAGCCCTCACACAAATGGCAGCAGGTCGAATCCTTGCTGATGAAGGGCATAATGTGTTCTATAAAAGTGCGCCCTCATTGCATCACATTTGTATATGTTATATATACAAATGGCAAGAGTGAAGATAACGAGGTGATGGAGAGCCAAGAGGTTGTAGCAGAGGCTTTTTGTTTTTTGTTCCCTCATTAGCTCGGGTCGTCTGCTACCCCTGCCCATCTTTTCGTCGACCTAATATTTGTCAAGCGTTGCTCTCGTATGTGCACAGCTTCCAGAACCTTCCTCATACTCCTCTCTTGCTCCGGCCCACCTTGATAGATTCTCATTCTCATCCATGTGTACCACGAGAGTATTCGACGCTCTTTGTTATCTAAGTCTCCTTTGTGCTATGTCACTTGTCTTTCGAACCCTCGCGCTGCTTTACTGAAATAGTATTGCTGGTATCCAGTGCACGGGATTATATAAACCAAACTTGTTGTGTTGCTGGTTTTGCCATACCCATTTCTTTTCTGTCTTGTGCAAACCCCAGTTTTTCTTGCATGATGACGCAGCAGTGCTCACCCTATCCCCTTTCATGACACTGTCTGTGAAGTGCGCCTCTTGTGAGTTAGACTCGAATAGAAACCTGTATCTTGTTATATCATTCTCTTCGATTTTATCTTTTTCCCTTTCGTTAATCTTCTTTTCCTTTCCCTTTTTCTCCTGGCTTTGCTTTGAAGGTTTGATGAGGGAAGCTGTTTGGCAATACAGTTTCAGAAACGCTTCTTTCACACAATTCGTCTCTGGAGCTCCAAGTGCTGCATATCCTTAAAGCCCTGAGAAAGAGCCTTATGATGACACCAGCCAGACTTTGTCTACTCGCTCTGGAGTGAAATTAGATGAATAAAATCGTCGTTGTTGGTTGTCTTACTATACGCTGAAAACCTTAGGCTCAGTTCATCCCTCCAGGTTAATATGTCTAGGATCTGAGGCTCCCCCATTAGCCTCGTTCGGTCGTCTACGTTTACCTTGTAGGTTGGTCGTATCCTCAGCGAGCCGTGTTCCACGCCCTGGATATCGTAAGTTCGTCATTACATCCTGCTACGTGTGTCCTCTTCTAGAGCCTCCGTGTAAAGGCAAGCCATGCCTGCGCTCAGTGATGATGTCATCGCCAGTACACTGCTCTCTCGGTATTCCATCAGACGCGAGTGTTCCACATTCCACCATAATGGAACGAGTCTTACGTGGTCTGCCTCGGACACGGGCAAGTCATCACGGGCAGTGTTGTCTGTTGCCCTCCGCACCGCTTCTGTGGGAGTGAATTTTTGTCGAGACATTTAGGACGAACTTTCTAGTTTAACTTCTTGTTTTTGTATAACCTTATAATCTCCACACACACACACACACACACAAACACACAACACACACACACACACACGAGTATATTCATATAAACAAACAATCAGTTGTAACTTTATATATATATATATATATATATATATATATATATATATATATATATATATATATATATATATATTTTTTTTTTTTTTTTTTTTTTTTTATACCTCGTCGCTGTCTCCCGCGTTTGCGAGGTAGCGCAAGGAAACACACGCAAATATACATACCTACACAGCTTTCCATGGTTTACCCCGGACGCTTCACATGCCTTGATTCAATCCACTGACAGCACGTCAACCCCTGTATACCACATCGCTCCAATTCACTCTATTCCTTGCCCTCCTTTCACCCTCCTGCATGTTCAGACCCCGATCACACAAAATCCTTTTCACTCCATCTTTCCACCTCCAATTTGGTCTCCCTCTTCTCCTCGTTCCCTCCACCTCCGACACATATATCCTCTTGGTCAATCTTTCCTCACTCATTCTCTCCATGTGCCCAAACCACTTCAAAACACCCTCTTCTGCTCTCTCAACCACGCTCTTTTTATTTCCACACATCTCTCTTACCCTTACGTTACTTACTCGATCAAACCACCTCACACCACACATTGTCCTCAAACATCTCATTTCCAGCACATCCATCCTCCTGCGCACAACTCTATCCATAGCCCACGCCTCGCAACCATACAACATTGTTGGAACCACTATTCCTTCAAACATACCCATTTTTGCTTTCCGGGATAATGTTCTCGACTTCCACACATTTTTCAAGGCTCCCAAAATTTTTGCCCCCTCCCCCTCCCTATGATCCACTTCCGCTTCCATGGTTCCATCCGCTGACAGATCCACTCCCAGATATCTAAAACACTTCACTTCCTCCAGTTTTTCTCCATTCAAATTCACCTCCCAATTGACTTGACCCTCAACCCTACTGTACCTAATAACCTTGCTCTTATTCACATTTACTCTTAACTTTCTTCTTCCACACACTTTACCAAACTCAGTCACCAGCTTCTGCAGTTTCTCACATGAATCCGCCACCAGCGCTGTATCATCAGCGAACAACAACTGACTCACTTCCCAAGCTCTCTCATCCCCAACAGACTTCATACTTGCCCCTCTTTCCAAGAGGGGCAAGAATATCTTGATCACGCGCAAAATCGTGATTCTTTCCAATATATATATATATATATATATATATATATATATATATATATATATATATATATATATATATATATATATATATTGGAAAGAATCACGATTTTGCGCGTGATCAAGATATTCCTATGAGTCCACGTGTTTCACACACACATATATATATATATATATATATATATATATATATATATATATATATATATATATATATCCTCTTTGAAGGAACAACAAGAGAATGTCAGTAGAGGTTTGACCTATAGACTAATAGAGTTTAACCATCCATCCTTGCAGTGGAGCTCTCGTGAGATACCCATACGTCAGCGAGAGCCAATGACCTGCCCCTGCACGGCCATGGCTGGACCAGTACCGTCCGTGCTGACCAAAGCTGGACCAGTGCCGTCCGTGCTAGCCAATGCTAGGCCAGTACCCTCCGTGATGTGGGGTCGTGGAGGTGGACACTTCTTCAGCCACCGCCTGGGCGTCGTCTGGCTCTTCCTGTGTGTCGTCGCTCACGTAAAGCTTTTGTTGACGTTTTTCTCAGTCATCCTCATGTATTGTGTCACCTGGTATAATTGTGTCCACCACCTTCCACTTCACTGGCCAAAAAGATTCAATCATATACACATTCACGAAACATACATGGTAATTATGTGTAATTACTTGTAATTACCGATCTATGCAATACAGGGAGGGAGTTCTACACCCTTGGGCCTCCATATCTTGAACCTCCTTTACTCTCGTACGACTCTCAACTTTTGTTTACTTCCAGCATTCATAATTTCATCATTTACTTTATACCATTATCCACCGCCTCCCAGGTCGTTTCTTGTTGGGATCCGCCCACGTTCAGCTTGCATCCTACCCAGCTTTTCACGTCCCCCTCAGGTGTTAGTCGACTTGTGGTTACCTGGTTCAGACTGACGTGTATATATAATACCTGTCTTTTCTCTCTGTTATTCTACCAATATATATTTCTGTCTGTCTGTCAGTCATAGGTGGCTTAGATAAAAACATTGAGAGGATGTGTGGAAATGAATTGTTTGAGGAAAATGTGTAATGTGAGGAGAGTAGATCGAGTAAGCAATGATAGGTTAAGGTAGAGGTGTGAGCGTGAGCTGAAAAGGACGTGCTGCAGTGGTTTGGACCTATGTGGAGGATGAGTGAGAAGATGAGGAGTAGGAGAAGATAGCTGTCAGAGGTGGAGGGGACAAAAAAGATGGAGAAACCAGAGAGGGGGTAAAAGGATGGAAAGAAAGATAATTTTGAAGGTTCGGACCTGAATATGCAGGAGGGTGTGAGGCATGCAAGGGATAGAGTGATCCGGAGCGATGTGGTATTTTGGGGGCGACTTGCTGCCAGGCTCTGGGTAAACCACGGAAAGTTCTATGGTGCCTGCTTTATGGATAGAAAGCTGTGGTTTCGGATGTGGCCTTTCTACGTCTTTTCCTGGCGCTATTTCGAAGACCCATGGGACGGTGATCAAGTATAAAAGAGAAAAAAAAGATACATACGTATATATATATATATATATATATATATATATATATATATATATATATATATATATATATATATATATATATATGGCAAATGAGAGTTGAGGTGAGAGAGTATCATTAAATTTTAGGGAGAATAAAAAGATGTTTTGGAAGGAGGTAAATACAGTGTAACACAAGGGAACAAATGGGAACTTCAGTGAAGGGGGCTAATGGGGAGGTGATAACAAGTAGTGGTGACGTGAGAAGGAGATGGAGTGAGTATTTTGAAGGTTTGTTGAATGTGTTTGATGATAGAGTGGCAGATATAGGGTGTTTTGGTCGAGATGGCGTGCAAAGTGAAGGGTTAGGGAAAATTATTTGGTAAAAAGAGAAGAGGTAGTAAAAGCTTTGCGGAAGATGAAAGCTGGCAAGGCAGCGGGTTTGGATGGAATTGCAGTGGAACTTATTAAAAAAAGGGGTAACTGTATTGTTGACTGGTTGGTAAGGTTATTTTATGTATGTATGACTCATGGTGAAGTGCCTGAGGATTGGCGGAATGCTTGCACAGTGCCATTGTACAAAGGCAAAGGGGATGAAAGTCAGTGCTCAAAATTACAGAGGTGTAAGTTTGTTGAGTATTCCTCGGAAATTATATGGGAGGGTATTGATTGAGAGGGTGAAGGCATGTACGGAGCATCAGATTGGGGAAGAGCAGTGTGGTTTCAGAAGTGGTAGAGGATGTGTGGATCAGGTGTTTGCTTTGAAGAATGTATGCGAGAAATACTTAAATGGATTTGTATGTAGCATTTATGGATCTGGAGAAGGCATATGATAGAGTTGATAGAGATGCTCTGTGGAAGGTATTAAGAATATATGGTGTGGGAGGCAAGTTGTTAGAAGCAGTGAAAAGTTTTTATCGAGGATGTAAGGCATGTGTACGTGTAGGAAGAGAGGAAAGTGATTGGTTCTCAGTGAATATAGGTTTGCGGCAGGGGTGTGTGATGTCTCCATGGTTGTTTAAATTGTTTATGGATGGGGTTGTTAGGGAGGTAAATGCAAGAGTTTTAGAAAGAGGGGCAAGTATACAGTCTGTTGTGGATGAGAGAGCTTGGGAAGTGGGTCAGTTGTTGTTCGCTGATGATGCAGCGCTGGTGGCTGATTCGTGTGAGAAACTGCAGAAGCTAGTGCCTGAGTTTGGTAAAGTGTGTGAAAGAAGAAAGTTGAGAGTAAATGTGAATAAAAGCTAGATTATTAGGTACAGTAGGGTTGCGGGACAAGTCAACTGGGAGGTATGTTTGAATGGAGAAAAACTGGAAGAAGTGAAGTGTTTTAGATATCTGGGAGTGGATTTGGCAGCAGATGGAACCTTGGAAGCGGAAGTGAATCATAGGGTGGGGGAGGGGGCGAAAATTCTGGGAGCCTTGAAGAATGTGTGGAAGTCGTGAACATAATCTCGGAAGGCAAAAATGGGTATGTTTGAAGAAATAGTGGTTCCAACAACTTTATATGGTTGCGAGGCGTGGGCTATGGATAGAGTTGTGCGGAAGAAGGTGGGGGTGCTGGAAATGAGATGTTTAAGGACAATATGTGGTGTGAGGTGGTTTGATCGAGTAAGTAATAATAGGGTAAGAAAGATGTGTGGAAATAAAAAGAGTGTGGTTGAGAGAGCAGAAGAGGGTGTTTTGAAATGGTTTGGTCACATGGAGAAAATGAGTGAGGAAATATTGACAAAGAGGATATATGTGTCAGAGGTGGAGGGAACGAGGAGAAGTGGGAGACCAAATTGGAGGTGGAAAGATGGAGTGAAAAAGATTTTGAGTGATCGGAGCCTGAACATGCAGGAGGGTGAAAGGCGTGCAAGGAATAGAGTGAATTGGAACGATGTGATATACCGGGGTCGACGTGCTGTCAATGGATTGAACCAGGGCACGTGAAGCGTCTGGGGGTAAACCATGGAAAGTTCTGTGGGGCCTGGATGTGAAAAAGGAGCTGTGGTTTCGGTGCATTAGTACATGAAAGCTAGAGACTGAGTGTGAACGAATGTGGCCTTTGTTGTCTTTTCCTAGCGCTACCTCGCGCACATTAGGGGGAGGGGGTTGTTATTTCATGTGTGGTGGGGTGGCGATGGGAATGAATAAAGGCAGACTGTATGAATTATGTACATGTGTATATTTGTATATGTCTGTGTGTGTATATGTATGTATACGTTGAGATGTAGAGATGCTCTGTGGAAGGTATTAAGAATATATGGTGTGGGAGGCAAGTTGTTAGAAGCAGTGAAAAGTTTTTATCGAGGATGTAAGGCATGTGTACGTGTAGGAAGAGAGGAAAGTGATTGGTTCTCAGTGAATGTAGGTTTGCGGCAGGGGTGTGTGATGTCTCCATGGTTGTTTAATTTGTTTATGGATGGGGTTGTAAGGGAGGTAAATGCAAGAGTCCTGGAAAGAGGGGCAAGTATGAAGTCTGTTGGGGATGAGAGAGCTTGGGAAGTGAGTCAGTTGTTGTTCGCTGATGATACAGCGCTGGTGGCTGATTCATGTGAGAAACTGCAGAAGCTGGTGACTGAGTTTGGTAAAGTGTGTGGAAGAAGAAAGTTGAGAGTAAATGTGAATAAGAGCAAGGTTATTAGGTACAGTAGGGGTGAGGGTCAAGTCAATTGGGAGGTGAGTTTGAATGGAGAAAAACTGGAGGAAGTGAAGTGTTTTAGATATCTGGGAGTGGATCTGTCAGCGGATGGAACCATGGAAGCGGAAGTGGATCATAGGGTGGGGGAGGGGGCGAAAATTTTGGGAGCCTTGAAAAATGTGTGGAAGTCGAGAACATTATCTCGGAAAGCAAAAATGGGTATGTTTGAGGGAATAGTGGTTCCAACAATGTTGTATGGTTGCGAGGCGTGGGCTATGGATAGAGATGTGCGCAGGAGGATGGATGTGCTGGAAATGAGATGTTTGAGGACAATGTGTGGTGTGAGGTGGTTTGATCGAGTAAGTAACGTAAGGGTAAGAGAGATGTGTGGAAATAAAAAGAGCGTGGTTGAGAGAGCAGAAGAGGGTGTTTTGAAATGGTTTGGGCACATGGAGAGAATGAGTGAGGAGAGATTGACCAAGAGGATATATGTGTCGGAGGTGGAGGGAACGAGGAGAAGAGGGAGACCAAATTGGAGGTGGAAAGATGGAGTGAAAAAGATTTTGTGTGATCGGGGCCTGAACATGCAGGAGGGTGAAAGGAGGGCAAGAAATAGAGTGAATTGGAGTCATGTGGTATACAGGGGTTGACGTGCTGTCAGTGGATTGAAGCAAGGCATGTGAAGCGTCTGGGGTAAACCATGGAAAGCTGTGTAGGTATGTATATTTGCGTGTGTGGACGTGTGTATGTACATGTGTATGGGGGGGGGGGGGTTGGGCCATTTCTTTCGTCTGTTTCCTTGCGCTACCTCGCAAGCGCGGGAGACGGCGACAAAGTATAAAAAAAAAAAAAAAAAAAAAAAAAAAAACGTTGAGATGTATAGGTATGTGTATGTGCGTGTGTGGACGTGTATGTATATACATGTGTATGTGGGTGGGTTGAGCCATTTTTTTCGTGTTTCCTTGCGCTACCTTGCTAACGCAGGAGACAGCGACAAAGCAAATAAAATAGATAACTAAATATATATGAGGTAGCGCAAGGAAACAGACGAAAGAGAAATGGCCCAACCCACCCCCATACACATGTATATACATACGTCCACACACGCAAATATACATACCTACACAGCTTTCCATGGTTTACCCCAGACGCTTCACATGCCTTGATTCAATCCACTGACAGTACGTCAACCCCGGTATACCACATCGCTCCAATTCACTCTATTCCTTGCCCTCCTTTCACCCTCCTGCATGTTCAGGCCCCGATCACACAAAATCTTTTTCACTCCATCTTTCCACCTCCAATTTGGTCTCCCTCTTCTCCTCGTTCCCTCCACCTCCGACACATATATCCTCTTGGTCAATCTTTCCTCACTCATTCTCTCCATGTGACCAACCATTTCAAAACACCCTCTTCTGCTCTCTCAACCACGCTCTTTTTATTTCCACACATCTTTCTTACCCTTACGTTACTTACTCGATCAAACCACCTCACACCACACATTGTCCTCAAACATTTCATTTCCAGCACATCCATCCTCCTGCGCACAACTCTATCCATAGTCCACGCCTCGCAACCATACAACATTGTTGGAACCACCATTCCTTCAAACATACCCATTTTTGCTTTCCGAGATAATGTTCTCGACTTCCACACATTCTTCAAGGCTCCCAGAATTTTCGCCCCCTCCCCCACCCTATGATCCACTTCCGCTTCCATGGTTCCATCCGCTGCCAGATCCACTCCCAGATATCTAAAACACTTCACTTCCTCCAGTTTTTCTCCATTCAAACTCACCTCCCAATTGACTTGACCCTCAACCCTACTGTACCTAATAGCCTTCCTCTTATTCACATTTACTCTTAACTTTCTTCTTTCACACACTTTACCAAACTCAGTCACCAGCTTCTGTAGTTTCTCACATGCAATCAGCCACCAGCGCTGTATCATCAGCGAACAACAACTGACTCACTTCCCAAGCCCTCTCATCCCCAACAGACTTCATACTTGCCCCTCTTTCCAAAACTCTTGCATTAACAACCCCATCCATAAACAAATTAAACAACCATGGAGACATCACACACCCCTGCCGCAAACCTACATTCACTGAGAACCAATCACTTTCCTCTCTTCCTACACGTACACATGCCTTACATCCTCGATAAAAACTTTTCACTGCTTCTAACAACTTGCCTCCCACACCATATATTCTTAATACCTTCCACAGAGCATCTCTATCAACTCTATCATATGCCTTCTCCAGATCCATAAATGCTACATACAAATCCATTTGCTTTTCTAAGTATTTCTCACATACATTCTTCAAAGCAAACACCTGATCCACACATCCTCTACCACTTCTGAAACCACACTGCTCTTCCCCAATCTGATGCTCTGTACATGCCTTCACCCTCTCAATCCATACCCTCCCATATAATTAATTTGCCAGGAATACTCAACAAACTTATACCTCTGTAATTTGAGCATTCACTCTTATCCCCTTTGCCTTTGTACAATGGCACTATGCACGCATTCCGCCAATCCTCAGGCACCTCACCATGAGTCATACATACATTAAATAACCTTACCAACCAGTCAACAATACAGTCACCCCCTTTTTTGATAAATTCCACTGCAATACCATCCAAACCTGCTGCCTTGCCGGCTCTCATCTTCCGCAAAGCTTTTACTACCTCTTCTCTGTTTACCAAATCATTTTCCCTAACCCTCGCACTTTGCACACAACCTCGACCAAAACACCCTATATCTGCCACTCTATCATCAAACACATTCAACAAACCTTCAAAATACTCACTCCATCTCCTTCTCACATCACCACTACTTGTTATCACCTTTCCATTTGCGCCCTTCACTGAAGTTCCCATTTGCTCCCTTGTCTTACGCACTTTATTTACCTCCTTCTAGAACATCTTTTTATTCTCCCTAAAATTTAATGATACTCTCTCACCCCAACTCTCATTTGCCCTTTTTTTCACCTCTTGCACCTTTCTCTTGACCTCCTGTCTCTTTCTTTTATACGTCTCCCATTCAATTGCATTTTTTCCCTGCAAAAATCGTCCAAATGCCTCTCTCTTCTCTTTCACTAATAATCTTACTTCTTCATCCCACCACTCACTACACTTTCTAATCAACCCACCTCCCACTCTTCTCATACCACAAGCATCTTTTGCGCAATCCATCACTGATTCCCTAAATACATCCCATTCCTCCCCCACTCCCCTTACTTCCACTGTTCTCACCTTTTTCCATTCTGTACTCAGTCTCTCCTGGTACTTCTTCACACAAGTCTCCTTCCCAAGCTCACTTACTCTCACCACCCTCTTCACCCCAACATTCACTCTTCTTTTCTGAAAACCCATACAAATCTTCACCTTAGCCTCCACAAGATAATGATCAGACATCCCTCCAGTTGCACCTCCCAGCACATTAACATCCAAAAGTCTCTCTTTCGCGCGCCTGTCAATTAACACGTAATCCAATAACGCTCTCTGGCCATCTCTCCTACTTACATAAGTATACTTATGTATATCTCGCTTTTTAAACCAGGTATTCCCAATCATCAGTCCTTTTTCAGCACATAAATCTACAAGCTCTTCACCATTTCCATTTACAACACTGAACACCCCATGTATACCAATTATTCCCTCAACTGCCACATTACTCACCTTTGCATTCAGATCATCCAACACTATAACCCGGTCTCGTGCATCAAAACCACTAACACACTCATTCAGCTGCTCCCAAAACACTTGCCTCTCATGATCTTTCTTCTCATGCCCAGGTGCATATGCACCAATAATCACCCATCTCTCTCCATCAACTTTCAGTTTTACCCATATTAATCGAGAATTTACTTTCTTACATTCTATCACATACTTCCACAACTCCTGTTTCAGGAGTACTGCTACTCCTTCCCTTGCTCTTGTCCTCTCACTAACCCCTGACTTTACTCCCAAGACATTCCCAAACCACTCTTCACCTTTACCCTTGAGCTTTGTTTCACTCAGAGCCAAAACATCCAGGTTCCTTTCCTCAAACATACTACCTATCTCTCCTTTTTTCACATCTTGGTTACATCCACACACATTTAGGCACCCCAATCTGAGCCTTCGAGGAGGATGAGCACTCCCCGCGTGACTCCTTCTTCTGTTTCCCATTTTAGAAAGTTAAAAAAATACAAGGAGGGAGGATTTCTGGCCCCCCGCTCCCGTCCCCTCTATATATAAAATATTAGGGGAAAGTTCTACCTTCGTGTTCCCTGCGTGTCGTAGAAGGTGTCTATGAGGAGCGGGAGCAGGGGGCTGAAAACCCTCCCTTCTTGTACTTCAGTTCCTAAGAGCTAGAACAGAAGGAAACTAGCGAAGAGTGCCCATCCTCCTCGAGGGCTCAGGATAGTGTGTCTGCCTATGGATGAAACAAATTTCTACGGGTAATGGGGAAGAATGAGCTGTGATGTCTTGGGGGAAAAGTCATTGGTTAGTGTGAGGGCGAGAGCTAGGGAAATGGTTGGTACTTCTGCTGAATGAGTTGAGGGAATATGTGTAATTGTGAGGAAATGAACTCCAGACTGATTTAGACTAAATTCCGTCATTATCCTAAAGGCAAAAAAGGTAGTGTGAGACTACGTCTGTGTGGAGGGGAAAGGATGATTTGTGTTCCCACAGGCAACCTTCCAATAAGAAAGTTGCATCCCGGCTTGTCAGCAGTCGGCTCCACGCCCCTCCTCAATCCTGGGCCAGGATCAACATCAGCCGGGGTCGCCTGCTGGGACGGCTTCTCGGTACGGTCCCCAGTGCGACTGTAACGCCCATTGCCAACATGACGTGGGAGAAATGTGCTTGACACTCCATGACTGGTAGACACTTGGAGACGAATTGTGGTTGACGATATCTCCTGAGTAAAATCAAGGTAACACTTCCAGCCTCACAACAGCTCATGGTTTATACTTATTTTCACAACGAAGGTTTCAGTCATGGACAAAAGTCCACACCAAGGCTGGGCCTTGATTTCAATATGGAGGTGTTGATGAAAGCGTAAAGGAAGAGACAAGGGAAAATATTTACGAATTTTGCAGGAAGTACAAAAACTGTCGTTAAATTGTACCAAGTCATAGTTATTAGGGAAGAAAGAGAAAGTAGAAAGGTCCAAAGCTTCGAGGTGTAGGCAAAGAAGCAGTTATCAAGGCGGCCAACCTTGAATTGTCATCGGCCACAGAATAATCACTGCTTTATTGTGAGTCACTTGAGGACAACCACAAGCTTATTCGTGTTATTTAATGTATAGCTGTGAATACTGTCATGACTTTTTATTACATGCGCGTCTCTGTATGCACGTAACAGATTAGGTAAGCAAACGCCTTATGTGTTCCAACTTGGATTGTGTTTATGATATTTCCCTTTGAGCAAGTTGCCATATTTTTCTTCCTGCTTTGCTTGGTGTGCTTGTGATAACCTGTGCATACTTTAGGCTCTGGGCCTCTCCTTTATTTATCTCATGAGTTGCCACCTGTGTCAGAACC
The DNA here is from genome assembly GCF_036320965.1 of Panulirus ornatus. Lineage (NCBI taxonomy): Eukaryota > Metazoa > Arthropoda > Malacostraca > Decapoda > Palinuridae > Panulirus > Panulirus ornatus. The sequence goes on along the minus strand of NC_092234.1, from coordinate 22,086,868 downwards.
ATGAATTACTTTGGCCTGCCGCCAAGTACTTCAGTAAGATTATACCTCTGTTGTAAGTGCATCGGAGTTCTCATAGTGACAAAATTTTGGGACGTCTTACCTGAAATGGCCGACCACCCCAGGATTCCATCGGTTCCTGAGAGGTGTGTTCTGTTCATATCAATAACTTCCGTGGTATTTCCTTCTTGATCAGCACTGGTCAGAGGTCAGGCAGACATGGTGATGTTGCACAGTGGCCGGGAGGTTACACTTACCCTCACATCCCCTCTACCCCCAAGAAATATAACGCTCATAAATCACTTACACAATCAACCACCCAACTCACCCTTCAACTCCTCTAACATACACCCATCGGAAACCACACTTTCAGACAAACACGAGTCACACAATGCACCACATGTTGTATCCTTATACCACACACGAACTCTTGTCTCCAAGGTGTGCGAAACAACAGATATTTTTTCCACACTGTAGTAAACAGTTAAGATTATTTTAGATTAACAAAGTCAATCAGACATGACGAAAGCATAAGACTGTGACTGAAGCTGTAAACAAAATATCATATTTGACATTAAATGCCCTTTACCTGGGCAGTTGTCATCAATCGCCGCAAAATGATCTTTCGTACAGTGAACCATGCATGTGTGGAGTTGTTTGTCTGCGTGAGGCTATAGGCACTGAGCTGTCTCCCTGCAGGTGGCCACCGCGTTCCTCCAAGAGACGGGCGCCCTTTGCCCCGAGCAGGAGGCATCTCCCTTCCCCCAGGAAGCGCCTTACGGCACTTGGAAGTCCCCCATCAGTAGTGAAGTAGTGACGGAGGCCGTCAATGAAATCGTCGAGGCGCCACAGGTCGACCCTGTTACAGGTGAGTCTCCCAAATGTTAGCGGTCTGGACGCCATGACTTTCCTTGGCACAGTTGGTGAGATGATCTCTCCCTCCCACATCAGCCACAGTTGGTGAGATGATCTCTCCCTCCCACGTCAGCCACAGTTGGTGAGATGATCTCTCCCTCCCACGTCAGCCACAGTTGGTGAGATGATCTCTCCCTCCCACATCAGCCACAGTTGGTGAGATGATCTCTCCCTCCCAAATCAGCCACAGTTGGTGAGATGATCTCTCCCTCCCACATCAGCCACAGTTGGTGAGATGATCTCTCCCTCCCACATCAGCCACAGTTGGTGAGATGATCTCTCCCTCCCACGTCAGCCACAGTTGGTGAGATGATCTCTCCCTCCCACGTCAGCCACAGTTGGTGAGATGATCTCTCCCTCCCACATCAGCCACAGTTGGTGAGATGATCTCTCCCTCCCACATCAGCCACAGTTGGTGAGATGATCTCTCCCTCCCACGTCAGCCACAATTGGTCACATAAAACTAACATCTTCACCAATCTAACCCACTCATCATACACAGTCTCCTCTCCTTGTCCCACTAAAGAGACTCATATATATATATATATATATATATATATATATATATATATATATATATATATATATATATATATATATATACATATATATTTGGAAATATGGATACTAATGAACCATATCGTATAATGCGTGCATTATTTTCTTCCAGGATATGTGTTCTGGTGTGAACAACTGAGCAACGAATCGCGTAGGAATGGTGTTTTCCACTTCAACCCAGGTAAATGTATTACTTTGGAGCGTCAAGTTGCTGTGTGTATCCTGATGCAGACATACAGGCAGCAGCTCCTACCCTGGCTGACCTGGGGTTGGTAGCAGGTCCTACGCTAGCTGACCTGGGGTTGGTAGCAGGTCCTACGCTGGTTGACCTGGGGTTGGTAGCAGGTCCTACGCTGGATGACCTGGGGTTGGTAGCAGGTCCTACGCTGGCTGACCTGGGGTTGGTAGCAGGTCCTACGCTGGCTGACCTGGGGTTGGTAGCAGGTCCTACGCTGGTTGACCTGGGGTTGGTAGCAGGTCCTACGCTGGCTGACCTGGGGTTGGCAGCAGGTCCTACGCTGGTTGACCTGGGGTTGGTAGCAGGTCCTACGCTGGATGACCTGGGGTTGGTAGCAGGTCCAACGCTGGCTGACCTGGGGTTGGTAGCAGGTCCTACGCTGGCTGACCTGGGATTGGTAGCAGGTCCTACGCTGGTTGACCTGGGGTTGGTAGCAGGTCCTACGTTGGTTGACCTGGGGTTGGTAGCAGGTCCTACGCTGGCTGACCTGGGGTTGGTAGCAGGTCCTACGCTGGCTGACCTGGGGTTGGTAGCAGGTCCTACGCTGGCTGACCTGGGGTTGGTAGCAGGTCCTACGCTGGCTGACCTGGGGTTGGTAGCAGGTCCTACGCTGGCTGACCTGGGGTTGGTAGCAGGTCCTACGCTGGCTGACCTGGGGTTGGTAGCAGGTCCTACGCTGGATGACCTGGGGTTGGTAGCAGGTCCTACGCTGGTTGACCTGGGGTTGGTAGCAGGTCCTACGCTGGCTGACCTGGGGTTGGTAGCAGGTCCTACGCTGGCTGACCTGGGGTTGGTAGCAGGTCCTACGCTGGTTGACCTGGGGTTGGTAGCAGGTCCTACGCTGGCTTACTTGGGGTTGGTAGCAGGTCCTACGCTGGCTGACCTGGGGTTGGTAGCAGGTCCTACGCTGGCTGACCTGGGGTTGGTAGCAGGTCCTACGCTGGCTGACCTGGGGTTGGTAGCAGGTCCTACGCTGGCTGACCTGGGGTTGGTAGCAGGTCCTACGCTGGCTGACCTGGGATTGGTAGCAGGTCCTACGCTGGTTTTCCTGGGGTTGGTAGCAGGTCCTACCCTGGCTGACCTGGGGTTGGTAGCAGGTCCTACGCTGGTTGACCTGGGGTTGGTAGCAGGTCCTACGCTGGTTGATCTGGGGTTGGTAGCAGGTCCTACGTTGGTTGACCTGGGGTTGGTAGCAGGTCCTACGCTGGCTGACCTGGGAGTTGGTAGCAGGTCCTACGCTGGCTGACCTGGGGTTGGTAGCAGGTCCTACGCTGGCTGACCTGGGGTTGGTAGCAGGTCCTACGCTGGCTGACCTGGGGTTGGTAGCAGGTCCTACGCTGGTTGACCTGGGGTTGGTAGCAGGTCCTACGCTGGATGACCTGGGGTTGGTAGCAGGTCCTACGCTGGCTGACCTGGGGTTGGTAGCAGGTCCTACGCTGGCTGACCTGGGGTTGGTAGCAGGTCCTACGCTGGCTGACCTGGGGTTGGTAGCAGGTCCTTACGCTGGATGACCTGGGGTTGGTAGCAGGTCCTACGCTGGCTGACCTGGGTTGGTAGCAGGTCCTACGCTGGCTGACCTGGGGTTGGTAGCAGGTCCTACGCTGGCTGACCTGGGGTTGGTAGCAGGTCCTACGCTGGGTGACCTGGGGGTTGGTAGCAGGTCCTACCTGGCTGACCTGGGGTTGGTAGCAGGTCCTACGCTGGCTGACCTGGGGTTGGTAGCAGGTCCTACGCTGGCTGACCTGGGGTTGGTAGCAGGTCCTACGCTGGATGACCTGGGGTTGGTAGCAGGTCCTACGCTGGGTGACCTGGGGTTGGTAGCAGGTCCTACGCTGGATGACCTGGGGTTGGTAGCAGGTCCTACGCTGGATGACCTGGGGTTGGTAGCAGGTCCTACGCTGGCTGACCTGGGGTTGGTAGCAGGTCCTACGCTGGCTGTCCTGGGGTTGGTAGCAGGTCCTACTCTGGATGATTGCTTCATTGATTCCCAATTTTACTGGGTGGTGCAGGAAACGCTAACAACTGTGTAAGATAATAACAGGGAGGTAGACACACTTGGGAGAGTGAAAGAATTTGTTAACTGGAAGGCAAATGTACTGTACGGACACACTAAGGGGAATACAGTAGATCAGACTGCTGATAGCAAAGGTTGAAATGAGTAGAGACGTTGGCAGTTACGAAAACTGGTTCAATCAATACCTTACCTACCTTGCACACATACACACACACACACACACACACACACACACACACACACACACCCAAGCACCGCTCAACTTCCAGTGAGGCCTGACAGACGCCCTCGGGGACTGGTACCCGTTATGGTAGCCTTGTGAGTACGACCAAACCCCGCCCTCCGCAAGCGCACAAAGGAAGCACCACCCATGCCAGCCCGAGGGCCGACACCAGATGTTAGAGGCAGGCTGGCCGATCTTAACCTGTGTTCTTGAACCACATTTTGTAAAGGGAGTGGGTTCAGGTTAGGGCCTTCACGCAGCACACCTCCAGGTCCCGGTAGGAAAGCTCTCATCCTCTGAGAGCCCTTGTACTATCCTGACACCATCCACCACGTCAGTTCACACTGGCGGACGTCACATGCACGGTGTCTTTGCTAGTGAGATCCCGAACACCCTGAAAGACTTCCAGGGCACCGTAACAGCTGCACTTATTTTGGTGTGCAGCCGAGAGCGCGAAGCGAGCCCTAGAGACATATGTATCAATGATACTCGCCTCTATCTCTTTGAAGCCACTATGTCCTGGAGGACCCTGCAGTAGGGATACGAGGCTCGCACATAACTTCATAGCTCATTTGCCTCAACCGGCCAGCCAAATAGGCACAGATGTCGTCGTGCCTTTTCACTCTTCCCCCGTGGGTACGTGGGCATACCTGAGAGATGTGTCCAAGCGTACTGGGCTTCTGACATGTGTCACAACGGCCATTGTTCTCGGGACGGCTTTGGCAGCCCTGGCGGGGGTAGGTACAGCTCCAATCCTCACTTGGACAGCCATCACATCATCACTACCGGAGAGGCAACGGTTCCCACCGTTAACCCACCTGCTAACCTGAGGCACGACAGCAGATGGAGTGAGACCCTCTCTGTCAACAGTACTGATCAGGTTGGCCCTCCATGCGTGATGCCTGTCGACCAGCAATGCATGCGGAGCCCGACCAACACTCCAGTTTCCTCATATCTTCAGGTTCTTAACCTGGGTGACCTGTGGCTGGTAGCAGGTCCTACGCTGGCTGACCTGGGGTTGGTACCTGGGGTTGGTAGCAGGTCATACGCTAGCTGACCTGGAGTTGGTAGCAGGTCCTACGCTGGATGACCCGAGGTTGGTAGCAGGTCCTACGCTGGATGACCCGAGGTTGGTAGCAGGTCCTACACTGGGTGACCTGGGGTTGACCAAGAACGTGATCCCTCGTACCAGGCCCCTCTAACAACCCCAGCAGAGCAGTGTTAGGTAGTCAGCCACATATGTGGCGTCCCAGGTGTTGACGCCTAACACCACCACCAGCGTGGGGTGTGGGGAGACTCCATGGCCTCCTGCTGCCAGACCACGAAGCTACAACGACTGCTGAATACACCTCCAGGAGGAATGAGACACGTGCATGGAACAACGAGAGACACATTGAAAAGAATACTTGACAAGTGGTTGAAATCAGTCCCAGATGAACCAATGTAGGTGGTCGTGTCGAGCAAGTCCTTCGGTGTCCTGCCATATTGGCTAACACACACACACACACACTCTCTCTCTCTCTCTCTCTCTCTCTCTCTCTCTCTCTCTCTCTCTCTCTCTCTCTCTCTCTCTCTCTCTCTCTCTCTCTCTCTCTCTCTCTCTCTTAACTCTTTCTTTTATTGTTGCTGATGCATTTCCAGCTGATTAATGTTGCCGAGGTTCAGTTCCCAGCTCAGCCCGCAGCTGAACACTGTCACAGTTTATAAACATTCGCTCAGCGCTGAGGGTAACGAGGTAATTAACCCCGATGGAGGCACGGGGGAAAATCTACGCCTCACCGCAAAACAAACCACAACAAACACGTGAAGTTATGAATGCAGAAACACCACGAGGAAAAGACAACAAAATAATAACAAGAACTTTCGTGTATTGCCACATCCTTAGAGGAATAGATAGAGGGTCCCCTAAAGATGTGGTAATGCACGAAAGCGCTCAGGATCCTTGTCTTTCCTTTTTATAGTGGTGTTCTTGCATATATATATATATATATATATATATATATATATATATATATATATATATATATATATATATATATATATATATATATATATATATATAAACGCCCATACACGCAGATATACATACATATATATTTCAGCATATATACATATACATACAAATACATAGACATATATTCACATGTGCATATTCATACTTGCTTGCCTTCATCCATTCTCGGCGCTTCCCCGCCTCACAGGAAACAGCAGTGCTGCCCCCTGCTTCAGCGAGGTACCGCTAGGAAAACAGACAACAAAGGCCACATTCGTTCACACTCAGTCTCTAGCTGTCATGTGTAATGCACCGAAACCACAGCTATTTTTCCACATCCAGGCCCCACAGAACTTTCCATGGTTTACCCCAGACGCTTCACATGCCCTGGTTCAGTCGATAGACAGCACATCGACCCTGATATACCACATCATTCCATTTCACTTTATTCCTTGCATGCCTTTCGCCCTCCTATATGTTCATGCTCCGATCGCTCAAAATCTTTCTCACTCCATCCTTACATCACTAATTTGGTCTCCCGCTTCTCCTTGCTCCCTCCACCTCTAACATGTATATCCTCTGTGCCAACCTTTCCTCACTCATTCTTTCCATGTGTCCAAACCATTTCAACGCACCCTCTTCTGCTCTCTCAACCACACTCTTTTTATTACTACACATCTCTCTTACCCTTTCATACCTTACTCGATCAAACCACCTCACACCACACAATGTCTTTATCATTTCATTCCCGACACATCCACCCTCCTCAGTACAACCCTATCTATAGCCCATGCCTCGCAACTAAACAACATTGTTGGAACTACTGTTCTTCAAACATACTCATTCATCCTGTGAGATAACGTTCTCTCCTTCCACACATTTTTCATCGCTCCCAGAACCTTCGCCTCTTCCCCCACCCTGTGACTCACTTCCGCTTCTATGGTTACATTCGCTGCCAAATCCACTCCCAGGTATTCATAGCATTTCACTTCCTCCAGTTTTTCTCCATTCAAACTTACATCCCAATTAACTTGTCCCTCAACCCTGCTGAACACAGTAGCCTTGCTTTTAATCACATTCATCCTCCTTTTTCTCCTTTCACATGTTTTTCAAACTCCACCAACTTCTGCAGTTTCTCATTTAAATCAGCCATCAGTGCTGTATCATCAGCAAACAGCAACTGATTCACTTCCCAGGACTTCCCAGGTCCTCATACCCAACGGACTGCATACTCACCACTCCCTCCAAAACTCTTCATCTACCTCCATAGCCACCCCATCCACAAACAAATTAAACAACCATGGAGACATCACACACTCTCTCCTCTCTTTCTACTCATACCCATGCCTTACATCCCTGATAAGAACTTTTCACTGCCTCTAACAGTTTACCTCCCACACCAAGTACTCTTCAGACCTTCCACAAAACATCTATAGCAACCCTATCATATGCCTTCTCCGGATCCATAAATGCTAGATACAAATCCAACTGTTTTTCTAAGTATTTCCCACATACATTCTTCAAAGCAAACACCTGATCCACACATCCTCTACCACTTCTGAAACCACACTGCTCTTCCCCAATCTGATGCTCTGTACATACCTTCACCCTCTCAGTCAATACCCTCCCATACAATTTTCCAGGGATACTCAACAAACTTATGCTTTTGTAGTTTGAACACTCACCCTTATCCCTTTGACCTTTGTACAATGGCACTATACATGCAATCCGCCAATCCTCAGGCACTTCATCATGATCCATACATTCACTGAATATCCTTACCAACCAATCAACAACACAGACACCCCGTTTCTTAATAAATTCATCTGCAATACCATGCAAACCCGCCGCCTTACCGGATTTCATCCTCTGCAATGCTTTCACTACCTTTTCTCCCTTCAGCAAACCATTCTCTCTGACCTTCACACTTCGCACACCACCCCGACCAAAACACCTTACATCTGCCACTCTATCATCAAACACATTCAACAAACCTTCAAAATACTCACTCTATCTCCTCAGTTCATCACTACCTGTTATCATTTCCCCCTCTTCACCGGTGTTCTCATTTGTTCTCTTGTCTTTCGCACGTTATTTACCTCCTTCCAAAACATCTTTTTATTCTCCCTAGAACCTAATGATACTCTCTCACCTCAAATCTCGTTTGCCATCCTTTTAAACCTTGCACCTTCCTCTTGCCCTCCTGCCGCTTTCTTTTATACATTAATCAGTCATTTGCACGCCTTCCTTGTAAGTATCGTCCCAACGATTCTCTTTTTTCTTTCACTAACATCTTTATTTCTTCATCCCATCACTCACTACCCTTTCTAATCTACCCACCTCCCATCTTTTTCATGTGTGTGTGTGTGTGTGTGTGTGTGTGTGTGTGTGTGTGTGTGTATCTAGTTAGAATATATTCTCCCAAACGTGTTTCATTGACTATGACTTCTAGTTCAGCATTTATCAGTTTCTTACCGATGTTCTCAACTTTTCCAACGATTTTCTTATACTGCTCAGGTAGATTACCAATCAGCTGGCCAGAGTTCATAGTAGGGGAAGGACTTAAGTTTGGCTCTTCTGAGGCAGCACATATAACATTCTGAAAACTGCCAAGTGTAGCACTTCGACTCTCCTCACGTTACACCCCTGGTGTTTGGTGTTGAAAACATTCCGTACTACATAAGACGGCTGAAGTAACTACTGTCCTGGTGTAAAGCGTAATCAAGTAAAAGATGAAATGTGTGTGTGTGTGTGTGTGTGTGTGTGTGTGTGTGTGTGTGTGTGAGTGTGTTAAGACCAGCCTCGGGTGTCTGTACTGTGCGAGTCTTAAGAAATATCATCGTCATCCGTTTCTCTTCCTCAAAGATTCTTGTTACCCTCAGAGACGAGAGAGAGAATTCGGTGGACCTCCACAGAGTACGACGTGCGTACCTGGGTGCACGGGTATGGCGGTGGAGCCTTCACCATCTACAACAACACTCTCTTCTTCTCTCATGGTGGCGACAACGCCATCTATCGCCAGGACGGCCCCAGCGGGACGCCCAGACGCCTTTCCAACACCACTAACAAGATGTACGCTGACGGATTCTACTACCCACAGGTCAGAAACGGCGCCAGGTTCCTCTCCTCAAACATACTATCTATCTCTCCTCTCTTCTCATATTGGTTACATCTACACACATTCAGACACACCAGGCTGAGCCTACGAGGAAGATGGGCACTCCTCGCTTGCCTCCTTCTTATGTTCCATATTGGAGAAATTGTAATACAAGAAGGGGAGGGTTTGGTTCCCACTCCTCTTGGTCGTTTTCTGTGTCACTTTGGGAAAAATAGGGTAGTATTCCTTCTCCCCTTTCATTAGGGGTAATATATCTATCTATCTACTTATCTTTTTTATGTAGCTGAGATGGCATGGGCAACTGAGGCCCTAATTGAAGCCATCTCATTGACGCTGTTTATGAATACCTCAGATTGAGCCAGGTTCCCATTTCATCTGGTAGATGAACAGTTGGGTCGACTGTAGACCGACTACCATAACCAGAACTTGAATCTATGCGTTCGACCCCGGGGGACCTGTAAATGCGTCCGCGTCAGGAACGCTAACCACTACACCACGGAGGTTCATCTCTCTCTCTCTCTCTCTCTCTCTCTCTCTCTCTCTCTCTCTCTCTCTCTCTCTCTCTCTCTCTCTCTCTCTCTCTCTCTCTCCTGTACGGGGAGAATAAAAAAAATGTCTTTGAATGCGGTATCTAATGTGCGAAAGACAAGAGAACAAATGGGAACATCAGTGAAGAGTCAAAAGGGGAAGTGGTAACAGGTAGTGATGAAGTGAGCAGGATATGGAATGAGAATTTTGAAGGTTTGTTAAATGTGTTTGATGATAGAGTGGCAGATGTAGAGTGCTTTGGTCGGGGTGGTATGCGAAGTGAGAGGATCAGGGAGAGGGTTTGGTGAAGAAAGAGGAGGTGATGAAACCCTTGCGGAAGATGATGACTGTGTTGTTGATTGGTTGGTAAGAATATTCAATATAAGTATGGATCATGGGGAAGTGCCTGAGGATTGGAGGAATGCTTATATAAAAGCAAAGGGGATAAAGGTAAGTGTTCAAACTACAGAGGCATGAGTTTGTTGAGTATGCCTGGGAAGTTGTATGGGAGGGTATTGATTGAAAGGGCGAAGACATGTACAGAGCATCAGACTGGTGTGAAGCAATGTGGTTTCAGAAGTGGTAAAGGATGTATAGGTCAGGTGTTTGAGGACTCTGTAGCTTGTGGCGGATCAGTGACGTGACCCAATCGTTCTAAAACGGCTTTAGGTCTACGTTCAACTGGCGGGCCATCAAAGAGCTGTATGGTTGTGGTCATGTTTGTCTGGATGATGATGACAGGTGCTTTCACCTGATGTGAATGGCTTCTAATATCTGTGTTCTCCTCTGATTACTGCAACGAATATTGGTGTTATTCATTATAATCTCCCTCGTTATTCTTGTTCTATGCTTTTGTTCATGATGTTGTTTGATTCCACCTTCTTGTAAGTAGAGTGAGCGGCGGCGGCTCAGGGTCAGGTTGTATGTTCGACATTGTCTATTGAGAAAATCAAACAGCATAAAAAAGAAGAGAGATACCTCTAAATATGATGTATTTAGTTCTATGTGCAGTAAAGAAAACCTGCTCCCAGTTTAAACTAATATATATATATATATATATATATATATATATATATATATATATATATATATATATATATATATATATATATATATTCTTCTTTCTTTTACACTATTCGCCACTTCCCGCGTTAGCGAGGTAGCGTTAGGAACAGAGGACTGGGCCTTTTTTGGAATATCCTCACCTGGCCCCCTCTGTTCCTTCTTTTGGAAAATTGAAAAAAAAAAAGAAAAAAAAAAAAAAATATATATATATATATATATATATATATATATATATATATATATATATATATATATATATATATATATATTTTATTTATTTATTTTGCTTTGTCGCTGTCTCCCATGTTAGCGAGGTAGCGCAAGGAAACAGACGAAAGAATGGCCCAACCCGCCCACATACACATGTATATACATACATGTCCACACACGCACAATATACATACCTATACATCTCAATGTACACGTATATATACACACACAGATATATACATATAAACACATGTACATAATTCATACTGTCTGCCTTTATTTGTTCCCATCGCCACCTCGCCACACATGGAATAGCAACCCCCTCCCCCCTCATGTGTGCGAGGTAGCGCTAAAAAAACACCAAAGGCCCCATTCGTTCACACTCAGTCTCTAGCTGTCATGTAATAATGCACCGAAACCACAGCTCCCTTTCCACATCCAGGCCCCACACAACTTTGCATGGTTTACCCCAGACGCTTCACATGCCCTGGTTCAATCCATTGGCAGGACGTCGACCCCGGTATACCACATCGTTCCAATTCACTCTATTCCTTGCACGACTTTCACCCTCCTGCATGTTCAGGCCCCGATCACTCAAAATCTTTTTCACTCCATCTTTCCACCTCCAATTTGGTCTCCCACTTCTCCTCGTTCCCTCCGCCTCCGACACATATATCCTCTTGGTCAATCTTTCCCCAGTCATTCTCTCCATGTGACCAAACCATTTCAAAACACCCTCTTCTGCTCTCTCAACCACACTCTTTATATTTCCACACATCTCTCTCACCCTTACATTACTTACTCGATCAAACCACCTCACACCACATATTGTCCTCAAACATCTCATTTCCAGCACATTCGCCCAACTGCGCACAGCTCTATCCATAGCCCACGCCTCGCAACCATACAACATTGTTGGAAACACTATTCCTTCAAACATACCCATTTTTGCTTCCCAAGCTCTCTCATCCACAACAGACTGCATACTTGCCCCTCTTTCCAAAACTCTTGCATTCACCTCCCTAACAACCCCATCCATAAACCAATTCAGCAACCATGGAGACATCACACACCCCTGCCGTAAACCTACATTCACTGAGAATCATTCACTTTCTTTTCTTCCTACACGTACACATGCCTTACATCCTCGATAAAAACTTTTCACTGCTTCTAACAACTTGCCTCTCACACCATATATTCTTAAAACCTTCCACAGAGCATCTCTATCAATTCTATCATATGCGCTCTCCAGATCCATAAATGCTATATACAAATCCATTTGTTTTTCTAAGTATTTCTCGCATACATTCTTCAAAGCAAACACCTGATCCACACATCCTCTACCACTTCTGAAACCACACTGCTCTTCCCCAATCTGATGCTCTGTACATGCCTTCACCCTCTCAATCAATACCCTCCCATATAATTTACCAGGAATACTCAACAAACTTATACCTCTGTAATTTGAGTACTCACTCTTATCCCCTTTGTCTTTGTACAATGGCACTATGCAAGCATTCCGCCAATCTTCAGGCACCTCACCATGAATCATACATACATTAAATAACCTTACCAACTAGTCAACAATACAGTCACCCCCTTTTTTAATAAATTCCACTGCAATACCATCCAAACCTGCTGCTTTGCCGGCTTTCATCTTCCGCAAAGCTTTTACTACCTCTTCTCTATTTACCAAATCATTTTCCCTAACCCTCTCACTTTGCACACCACCTCGACCAAGACACCCCACATGTGCCACTCTATCATCAAGGCAGCGCTTTGATGTTTCCTTGCGCTACCTCGCAAACGCGGGAGACAGCGACAAAGCAAAAAAAAAAAAAAAAAAATATATATATATATATATATATATATTTATATATATATATATATATATATATATATATATATATATATATATATATATATATATATATATATTTTTTTTTTTTTTTGCTTTGTCGCTGTCTCCCGCGTTTGCGAGGTAGCGCAAGGAAACAGACGAAAGAAATGGCCCAACCCACCCCCATACACATCCCTTGATTCAATCCACTGACAGCACGTCAACCCCGGTATACCACATCGATCCAATTCACTCTATTCTTTGCCCTCCTTTCACCCTCCTGCATGTTTAGGCCCCGATCACACAAAATCTTTTTCACTCCATCTTTCCACCTCCAATTTGGTCTCCCTCTTCTCCTCGTTCCCTCCACCTCCGACACATATATCCTCTTGGTCAATCTTTCCTCACTCATTCTCTCCATGTGCCCAAACCATTTCAAAACACCCTCTTCTGCTCTCTCAACCACGCTCTTTTTATTTCCACACATCTCTCTTACCCTTACGTTACTTAATCAAACCACCTCACACCACATATTGTCCTCAAACATCTCATTTCCAGCACATCCATCCTCCTGCGCACAACTCTATCCATAGTCCACGCCTCGCAACCATACAACATTGTTGGAACCACTATTCCTTCAAACATAGCTATTTTTGCTTTCCGAGATAATGTTCTCGACTTCCACACATTCTTCAAGGCTCCCAGAATTTTCGCCCCCTCCCCCACCCTATGATCCACTTCCGCTTCCATGGTTCCATCCGCTGCCAGATCCACTCCCAGATATCTAAAACACTTCACTTCCTCCAGTTTTTCTCCATTCAAACTCACCTCCCAATTGAATTGACCCTCAACCCTACTGTACCTAATAACCTTGCTCTTATTCACATTTACTCTTAACTTTCTTCTTTCACACACTTTACCAAACTCAGTCACCAGCTTCTGCAGTTTCTCACATGAATCAGCCACCAGCGCTGTATCATCAGCGAACAACAACTGACTCACTTCCCAAGCTCTCTCATCCCCAACAGACTTCATACTTGCCCCTCTTTCCAAAACTCTTGCATTCACCTCCTTAACAACCCCATCCATAAACAAATTAAACAACCATGGAGACATCACACACCCCTGCCGCAAACCTACATTCACTGAGAACCAATCACTTTCCTCTCTTCCTACACGTACACATGCCTTACATCCTCGATAAAAACTTTTCACTGCTTCTAACAGAGGACAAGATCAAGGGAAGGAGTAGCAGTAGCAGGAGTTGTGGGAGTATGTGATAGAATGTAAGAAAGTAAATTCTCGATTAATATGGGTAAAACTGAAAGTTGATGGAAAGAGATGGGTGATTATTTGTGCATATTCACCTGGGCATGAGAAGAAAGATCATGAGAGGCAAGTGTTTTGGGAGCAGCTGAATGAGTGTGTTAGTGGTTTTGATGCACGAGACCGGGTTATAGTGATGGGTGATTTGAATGCAAAGGTGAGTAATGTGGCAGTTGAGGGAATGATTGGTATACATGGAGTGTTCAGTGTTGTAAATGGAAATGGTGAAGAGCTTGTAGATTTATGAGCTGAAAAAGGACTGCTGATTGGGAATACCTGGTTTAAAAAGCGAGATATACATAAGTATACGTATGTAAGTAGGAGAGATGGCCAGAGAGCGTTATTGGATTACGTGTTAATTGACAGGAGCGCGAAAGAGAGACTTTTGGATGTTAATGTGCTGAGAGGTGCAACAGGAGGGATGTCTGATCATTATCTTGTGGAGGCTAAGGTGAAGATTTGTATGGATTTTCAGAAAAGAAGAGTGAATGTTTAGTGAAGAGGGTGGTGAGAGTAAGTGAGCTTGGGAAGGAGACTTGTGTGAGGAAGTACCAGGAGAGACTGAGTACAGAATGGAAAAAGGTGAGAACAATGGAAGTAAGGGGAGTGGGGGAGGAATGGGATGTATTTAGGGAATCAGTGATGGATTGCGCAAAAGATGCTTGTGGCATGAGAAGCGTGGGAGGTGGGTTGATTAGAAAGGGTAGTGAGTGTTGGGATGAAGAAGTAAGATTATTAGTGAAAGAGAAGAGAGAGGCACTTGGACGATTTTTGCAGGGAAAAAATGCAATTGAGCGGGAGATGTATAAAAGAAAGAGACAGGAGGTCAAGAGAAAGGTGCAAGAGGTGAAAAAGAGGGCAAATGAGAGTTGGGGTGAGAGAGTATCATTAAATTTTAGGGAGAATAAAAAGATGTTCTAGAAGGAGGTAAATAAAGTGCGTAAGACAAGGGAGCAAATGGGAACTTCAGTGAAGGGCGCAAATGGGGAGTTGATAACAAGTAGTGGTGATGTGAGAAGGAGATGGAGTGAGTATTTTGAAGGTTTGTTGAATGTGTTTGATGATAGAGTGGCAGATATAGGGTGTTTTGGTCGAGGTGGTGTGCAAAGTGAGAGGGTTAGAGAAAATGATTTGGTAAACAGAGAAGAGGTAGTAAAAGCTTTGCGGAAGATGAAAGCCGGCATGGCAGCAGGTTTGGATGGTATTGCAGTGGAATTTATTAAAAAAGGGGGTGACTGTATTATTGACTGGTTGGTAAGGTTATTTAATGTATGTATGACTCATGGTGAGGTGCCTGAGGATTGGCGGAATGCGTGCATAGTGCCATTGTACAAAGGCAAAGGGGATAAGAGTGAGTGCTCAAATTACAGAGGTATAAGTTTGTTGAGTATTCCTGGTAAATTATATGTGAGGGTATTGATTGAGAGGGTGAAGGCATGTACAGAGCATCAGATTGGGGAAGAGCAGTGTGGTTTCAGAAGTGGTAGAGGATGTGTGGATCAGGTGTTTGCTTTGAAGAATGTATGTGAGAAATACTTAGAAAAGCAAATGGATTTGTATGTAGCATTTATGGATCTGGAGAAGGCATATGATAGAGTTGATAGAGATGCTCTGTGGAAGGTATTAAGAATATATGGTGTGGGAGGCAAGTTGTTAGAAGCAGTGAAAAGTTTTTATCGAGGATGTAAGGCATGTGTACGTGTAGGAAGAGAGGAAAGTGATTGGTTCTCAGTGAATGTAGGTTTGCGGCAGGGGTGTGTGATGTCTCCATGGTTGTTTAATTTGTTTATGGATGGGGTTGTTAGGGAGGTGAATGCAAGAGTTTTGGAAAGAGGGGCAAGTATGAAGTCTGTTGGGGATGAGAGAGCTTGGGAAGTGAGTCAGTTGTTGTTCGCTGATGATACAGCGCTGGTGGCTGATTCATGTGAGAAACTGCAGAAGCTGGTGACTGAGTTTGGTAAAGTGTGTGAAAGAAGAAAGTTAAGAGTAAATGTGAATAAGAGCAAGGTTATTAGGTACAGTAGGGTTGAGGGTCAAGTCAATTGGGAGGTAAGTTTGAACGGAGAAAAACTGGAGGAAGTAAAGTGTTTTAGATATCTGGGAGTGGATCTGGCAGCGGATCGAACCATGGAAGCGGAAGTGGATCATAGGGTGGGGGAGGGGGCGAAAATCCTGGGAGCCTTGAAGAATGTGTGGAAGTCGAGAACATTATCTCGGAAAGCAAAAATAGGCTATGTTTGAAGGAATAGTGGTTCCAACAATGTTGTATGGTTGCGAGGCGTGGGCTATGGATAGAGTTGTGCGCAGGAGGATGGATGTGCTGGAAATGAGATGTTTGAGGACAATGTGTGGTGTGAGGTGGTTTGATCGAGTAAGTAACGTAAGGGTAAGAGAGATGTGTGGAAATAAAAAGAGCGTGGTTGAGAGAGCAGAAGAGGGTGTTTTGAAATGGTTTGGGCACATGGAGAGAATGAGTGAGGAAAGATTGACCAAGAGGATATATGTGTCGGAGGTGGAGGGAACGAGGAGAAGTGGGAGACCAAATTGGAGGTGGAAAGATGGAGTGAAAAAGATTTTGTGTGATCGGGGCCTGAACATGCAGGAGGGTGAAAGGAGGGCAAGGAATAGAGTGAATTGGAGCGATGTGGTATACCGGGGTTGACGTGCTGTCAGTGGATTGAATCAGGGCATGTGAAGCGTCTGGGGTAAACCATGGAAAGCTGTGTAGGCATGTATATTTGCGTGTGTGGACGTATGTATATACATTTGTATGGGGGTGGGTTGGGCCATTTCTTTCGTCTGTTTCCTTGCGCTACCTCGCAAACGCGGGAGACAGCGACAAAGCAAAAGAAAATAAAAAAAAAAAAATATATATATATATATATATATATATATATATATATATATATATATATACATATATATATATATATATATATATATATATATATATATGAATGAAAAAAGGCAGACAGTATAAATTATGTACATGTATATATATATGTATATGTCTGTGTGTGTATATATATGTATACGTTGAGATGTATAGGTAAGTATATTTGCGTGTGTGGACGTGTATGTATATACATGTGTATGTGGGTGGGTTGGGCATTCTTTTGTCTGTTTCCTTGCGCTACCTCGCTAACGCGGGAGACAGCGACAAAGCAAAATAAATAAAAATAAATAAATATGTATGTGTGTGTGTGTGTGTGTGTGTGTGTGTGTGTGTGCATGTATATAAATGTTGTAATTATACTTTGTCGCTGTCTCCCGCGTTAGCGAGGTAGCGCAAGGAAACAGACGATAGAGTGGCCAAACCCACCCTCATACACATGAATATAAATAAACACCCACACACGCACATATACATACCTATACATTTCAACGTATGCATACATATACATACACAGAATATACATATATACATATGTACATATTTATACATACTGACTTCATCCATTCCCGTACCACGTGAAATAGCATCCCCCTTTCCCCGCGTGCGTGCGAACGTAGCGCTAAGAAAGACAACAAAGGCTACATTCGTTCACATTCAGTCTCTAGCTGTTATGTGTAATGCACCGAAACCACAACTCCCTTTCCACATCCAGGCCCCACAGAACTTTCCATGGTTTTACCCCAGACGCTTCACATGCCCTGCTTCAATTCATTGACAGCACATCCACCTCGGTATACCACATCGTTCCAATTCACTCTATTCCTTGCACGCCTTTCACCCTCCTGCATGTTCAGGCCCCGATCACTCAAAATCTTTATTACCCCATCCTTCCACCTCCAATTTGGTCCCCCATTTCTCCTCGTTCCCTCCACCTCTGACACATATATCCTCTTTGTCAATCTTTCCTCAGTCATTCTCTCAATGTGACCAAACCATTTCAAAACACCCTCTTCTACTCTCTCAACCACACTACTTTTTTTACCACACATCTCTCTTACCCTTTCATTACTTACTCGATCTAACCACCACACACCACATATTGTCCTCAAACATCTCATTTCCAACACATCAACCCTGCTCCGCACAACCCTATCTATAGCGCATGCCTCATAACCATGCAACATTGTTGGAACACTATTCCTTCAAACATTGCCTTTTTTCCTCTCCGAGATAATGTTCTCGACTTCCACACATTCTTCAATGCTCCCAGAACCTTCGCCCCCTCCCCAACCCTGTGACTCACTTCCGCTTCCACGGTTCCATCCGCTGCCAAATCCACTCCTAGATATCTAAAACACTCCACTTCCTCCACTTTTTCTCCATTCAAATTTACCTCCCAATTGACTTATCCCTCAACCCTACTGTACCAAATAACCTTGCTCTTATTCACTTTTACTCTCAACTTTCTTCTTTCACACACTTTACCAAACTCAGCCGCCAACTTCTGCAGTTTCTCACCCGAATCAGCTACCAGCGCTGTATCATCAGCGAACTACAACTGACTCACTTCCCAAACCCTTTCATCCACAACAGACTACATACTTGCCCCTCTCTCCAAAACTCCTGCATTCACCTCCCTAACAACCCCATCCATAAGCAAATTAAACAGCAATGGAGACATCACGCACCCCAGCCGCAAACCGACATTCACTAAGAACCAATCACTTTCCTCTCTTCCTACTCGTACACATGCCTTACATCCCCGACAAAAACATTTCACTGTTTCTGGCAATTTACCTCCTACGCCATATATTCTTAATACCTTCCACAGAGCATCTCTTTCAACTCTATCATATGCCTTCTCTAGATCCATAAATGCTACATACAAATCCATCTGCTTCTAAGTATTTCTTATATACATTCTTCAAAGCAAACACCTGATCCACACATCCTCTACCACTTGTCAAACGTATATCTTCCTCAATCTGATGCTCTGTACATGCTTTTACCCTCTCAGTCAATACCTTCCCATATAATTTCCCAAGAATACTCAACAAACTTATACCTCTGTAATTTGAACACTCACCTTTATCCCCTTTGCCTTTGTACAATGGCACTATGCATGCATTCCACCAATCCTTAGGCACTTCACCATGAACCATACGTACATTGAATATCCTCACCAACCCGATAACAATACAGTCACCCCCTTTTTTAAATAAATTCCACAGCAATACCATCCAAACCCGCCGCCTTGCCGGCTTTCATCTTCCGCAAATGTAGCATTTATGGACCTGGAGAAGGCATATGACAGAGTTGATAGAGATGCTCTGTGGGAGGTATTAAGAATATATGGGGTGGGAGGCAAGTTGTTAGAAGCAGTGAAAAGTTTTTATCGAGGATGTAAAGCATGTGTGCGTGTAGGAAGAGAGGAAAGTGATTGGTTCTAAGTGAATGTGGGTTTGCGGCAGGGGTGTGTGATGTCTCCATGGTTGTTTAATTTGCTTATGGATGGGGTTGTTAGGGAGGTGAATGCAAGAGTTTTGGAGAGAGGGGCAAGTATGCAGTCTGTTGTGGATGAGAGGGTTTGAGAAGCGAGTCAGTTGTTGTTCGCTGATGATACAGCGCTGGTGGCTGATTCGGGTGAGAAACTGCAGAAGTTGGTGACTGAGTTTGGTAAAGTGTGTGAAAGAAGAAAGTTGAGAGTAAATGTGAATAAGAGTAAGGTTCTTAGGTTCAGTACGGTTGAGGGACAAGTCAATTGGGAGGTAAGTTTGAATGGAGAAAAAGTGGAGGAAGTGAAGTGTTTTAGATAACTGGGAGTGGATTTGGCAGCGGATGGAACCATGGAAGCGGAAGTGAGTCATAGGGTGGGGGAAAGGGCGAAAATTTTGGGAGCGTTGAAGAATGTGTGGAAGTCGAGAACATTATCTCGGAAAACAAAAGTGGGTATGTTGGAAGGAATAGTAGTTCCAACAATGTTATATGGTTACGAGGCGTGGGCTATGGATAGAGTTGTGCGCAGGAGGGTGGATGTGCTAGAAATGAAATGTTTGAGGATAATATGTGGTGTGAGGTGGTTTGATCGAGTAAGTAATAATAGGGTAAGAGAGATGTGTGGTAATAAAAATAGTGTGGTTGAGAGAGCAGAAGAGGGTGTTTTGAAATGGTTTGGTCACATGGAGAGAATGAGTGAGGAAAGATTGACCAAGCGGATATATGTGTCGGAGGTGGAGGGAACGGGGAGAAGTGGGAGACCAAATTGGAAGTGGAAAGATGGAGTGAAAAAGATTTTGAGTGATCGGAGCCTGAACATGCAGGAGGGTGAAAGGCGTGCAAGGAATAGAGTGAATTGGAACGATGTGGTATACCGGGGTCGACGTGCTGTCAATGGATTGAACCAGGGCATGTGAAACGTCTGGGGTAAACCATGAAAAGTTGTGTGTGGCCTGGATTTGGAAAGGGAGCTGTGGTTTCGGTGCATTATTACATGACAGGTAGAGACTGAGTGTGAACGAATGCGGCCTTTGTTTTCTTTTCCTAGCGCTACCTCGCACACGAGGGGGAAGGGGGTTGTTATTTCATGTGTGGCGAGGTGGCGATGGGAATGAATGAAGGCAGACAATATAAATTATGTACATGTGTATATATGTATATGTCTGTGTGTGTATATATATGTATACGTTGAGATGTATAGGTATGTATATTTGTGTGTGCGGACGTGTATGAATATACATGTGTATATGGGCGGGTTGGGCCATTCTTTCGTCTGTTTCCTTGCGCTACTTCGATAACGCTGGAGACAGCGACAAAGCAAAATAAGAAAAAAAAAATATATATATATATATATATATATATATATATATAGATAGATAGATAGATAGATAGATAGATAGATATAGATATAGATATAGATATGTGCACCTGAAAAAATGTACAGATCTTTCAAACTTGTTTCATTAAATGATTGCTGATGCTTTCCACTGCGTTACTCTGGATAGAGACTATTATCGTAGGCAAATCTATTTGTTATGGTGTTAAAAAAATGTCTCCTTTTCCGCAGGTAGAACGTTGTACTTAACCCAGTCATGAAACATCATACAGTACAGACGCTGTACCTCATCAAACTTCCAATATTTCAGGAAGGGCAAATCCTGTACGTGGCCGAGGACCACAGTGTGCAGGAGCTGGGGACAGCGAAGGAGCCACAGAATACCTTGGTCATGATGGACGCCACTACGGGCGCCGAGACCGTCCTCGCCCACAACGCCGACTTCTTTGCCGCCCCTCGCCTCTCGCCCGACGGCAGCCTGATCACCTGGATCCAGTGGGACCATCCTCACATGGTAGGTCGTGCGAGAGGTGGTGTTGGTGAGGGGTATAGAATCAGGAGTAGCTTGAAGACCTAAAGGGTGAATAAGGGTCAAGTTGGGATACTACAGGTGCATTTATATCTCACTGATACACTGGGTAAAAAATAGTATGGATGCTCAATGAGTGTCGATGTGTTCAATATTGACTATATGTTGAATATAGATCATATTGTTCCACCCTTCTTACATCAGGGCTACCAACGTCTAGTTGGTCAGACACAAATATTTTGAGTATCTGTTGGACCTTGTGTCTTAATGTTTCACACGTATTATGTACTGATACTTTAATTACCGAGTGTACATTCACATATGATACACACACACACACACACACACACACACACACACACACACCCACACCCACCCACACACACACACACACACACACACACACACACATTAGTTTATATATATATATATATATATATATATATATATATATATATATATATATATATATATATATATATATATACATATATATATACATATATGATTATACTTAATCACCGTCTCCCTCGTCAGCAAGGTAGCGCAGGGAAACAGACGAGATATGGCCCAACCCACCCACATACACATGTATATACATGTATATACACACACGCCCATACATAGACATATACGTACATATACATTTCAATGTATACCTAAATATACATACAGACATATACATATATACACATATACATATTATCCATGCTTGCTGCCTTCACCCATTTTCGTCGCCACCCCGCCATACATGAAGTAGCATCCCCCCCCCCACCTCCAGCGAGGTAGCGCCAAGAATAGACAAAAGAATGCCACATTTGTTCACACTCAGTCTTCAGCCGTCATATGTAAAGCGCCGAAACCACAGCTCCATTTCCACATTCAGGCCCCACAGACCTTTCTGTGGTTTACCCCAGACGCCTCACAATACCCTGGTTCAAACCATTGATAGCACGTCGACCCCGGTACACCACATCTTTTCAATTCATTATATTCCTTGCATGCATCTCACCCTCCTGTATGTTCAGGCCCCGGTCGCTCAAAATCTTTTTCGCTACATTCTTCCACCTCCAGTCTGGTCTCCCGCTTCTCCTTCTTCCCTCCACCTCTGACACATGTATCCTCTTTGTCAATCTTTCCCCACTCATTCTTTCCATGTGTCTAAACCATTTGAACACACCCTCTTCTGCTTTCTCAACCACACTATTTCTATTACCACACATCTCTCTTACCCTTGCATTACTTACTCGATCAAACCACCTTACACCCCATATTGTCCTCAAACATTTCATTTCCAACATATCCACCCTCCTCCGCACAACCCTTTCTATAGCCCATGCCGTGCAACCATACAACATTGTTGGAACCACTATTCCTTCAAACATACCCATTTTTGCTCTCCGAGATTACGTTCTCGCCTTCCACACATCCTTCAACGTTCTCAGAACCTTCGCCCCCTCCCCACCCTGTGACTCACTTCCGCTTCCATGGTTCCATCCGCTGCCAAATTCACTCCCAGATATCTAAAACGCTTCACTTCCTCCAGTTTTTCTCCATTCAAACTTATCTCCCACTAGACTTGTCCCTCAACACTATTGTACCTAATATCCTTGCTCTTATTCACATTTATTCTCAGCTTTCTTCTTTCACACACTTTACCAAACTCAGTCACCAGCTTCTGCAGTTTCTCACCCGAATCAGATACCAGCGCTGTATCATTAGCGAACAGCAACCGACTCACTTCCTAAGCCCTCTCATCCAGAACAGACTGCATACTTGCCCGTCTCTCCAAAACTCTTGCATTCACCTCCCTAACCACCCTATCCATAAGCAAACTTAACAACCATAGAGACAGCACACACCCCTGCCGCAAACCGACATTCACTGGGAACCAATCACTTTCCTCTCTTCCTACTCAAACACATGCCCTACATCCTTGTTAAAAACTTTTTACTTCTTCTAGCAACTTACTTCCCACACCATATACTCTTAATACCTTCCACAGAGCATCTCTATCAACTCTATCATATGCCTTCTTCAGATCCATAAATGCCACAAAAACAAATTCATCTGTTTTTCCAAGTACTTCTTACATACATTCTTCAAAGTGTGTGTGTGTGTGTGTGTGTGTGTGTGTGTGTGTGTGTGTGTGTGTGTGTGTGTGCGCGCGCGCGCCTTTTTTCTAACACCGCTGATGATTGCTTACCACTTCCTCCTTCTGCCATCCCATCCATAACCCTGGCCATCTGGACAAGCAGCCTTGGGGAGACACTCAGCTCTCTGTTGGGGAAATGAACAGCAACGGAGAGGTGAAGATCGTCTTCACGTTTCACAATGGCAGGTAAGTATCCAGCCTCAGTGTGCTGAAGTGACGTTGTTGGAGCGTCATGGTGAACGTGGATATATGTAGATAACGTTACCATCTTAACTCTGGACGTGGACCTCGTAGACTGGCTGGTTGCTTGATACCTTATGTCTATCACTGGCTCTAGTGTCCATGATGAAGATATGTCATCATCCATTTTGGGTTTCTTATTTTCCTTAATCGAAAGAAAAGTACAATAACTTCAGTCGGGAGTCAATCTGTGTGCTGATTATATGTCCAGTGGTAATATCACGTTAACCTACCAAGATATAATGAATTTTTAATATGATCTGTTAACGTCCGTCTTTCATTAGACTGATAACGGCCCACGTCATGAGAAAAGTAATTTAACACACGACTCGATTCCTGCAGCATAATGATGCCATCCTTGGACCGGAACAACAACCTGTACTACGTGCATGACAACACTGGCTGGTGGAACCTGTACAGGCTGGTCAACCTGACCGACCAGGTGAACCTGACTCCCCAGGCAAGGGAAGTCGGCTGGCCCGCATGGATGTAAGTGTTTAAGTAACTTTAGTCAGAAGCTACTGACACCGTAATGCTCTTAGTGACTATGGCACTTGCATAACTTCTGAACCCACTGGCATAGGACAGAGTGGACAGGAAGGAATTGTGGGATGAAATGGGAATATCATGGCATGTGGGAAGTGAGTTTTTGGAGCTTGGATGGCGTTCTGTACAAAATTAGATGTAAGAGTGAGACTATATGGAAAAGAGTGAGAAAAGGTTACGGTACGTGTGGGCGTTGGACGAGGGTACCTGATGCCTTTATGGGTTATCAGTGTGTGTTATGGACGGCGTGATGGAGGTGAATGTAGGAATACATTTTGAAGGAGATGATATCAAACGGGTTATGCTTGCAAGTTCACAACATGCTTTTATGCAGATGATGCAGTGCTCTTTGCGGGAA
Organism: Panulirus ornatus; assembly: GCF_036320965.1. NCBI lineage: Eukaryota > Metazoa > Arthropoda > Malacostraca > Decapoda > Palinuridae > Panulirus > Panulirus ornatus. The sequence goes on along the minus strand of NC_092234.1, from coordinate 22,062,287 downwards.
GTGAGCAAATGCAGAAAATGGCGAACTTTGAAAGTTGGAACTGAATGTAGGGGGAAGCAAAGTGATGGATCTATCGAAAGAAACGGTTTGGTGAAGAGAGAAGGGGTGGTGAAAACCTTGAGGAAGATGAAATCCGACAAGGCAGCGGAAGTGGATGATAATGCACTTGAATTTATAGGAAAGGGGGGGGGGACTGTGTTATTGATTGCTTATTAAGGACGTATGTATGTATGGATCATAGTGAAGTGCCTGATGATTGGCCAATACATGTATAGTGCCACTGTACAAAGGAAAAGGGGGTAAAGGTGAGTGTTCAAACTACAGTTGCATAAGCTTGTTAAGTATTCCTGGGAATTGACTGAAAAGATGAAAGCATGTACAAAGCATCAGACTGAGGAGGAGCAGTGAGGTTTCAGAAGTGGTAGAGGATGTGTGGATCAGGTGTTTACTTTGAAGAATGTATATGAGAAATACTTAGAAAAACAGATGGAGTTGTATGTGGCATTAATGAATTTGGGAAAGGCATATGATCGAACTGATAGAGATGCTTTGTGGAAGGTTTGAAAATATATGTTGTGGGAGGCAAGTTGCTGGAAGTAGTGAAAAGTTTTTATTAAGGGTGTAAGGGAAGTGTACGAGTAGAAAGAGGGGAGAGTGATTGGTTCCCAGTGAAGGTCGATCTGCAGCAGGGGTGTGTGATGTCCCCATGGTTGTTTGATTTGTCTATGGATGGGGTGGTGAGGGAGGTTAATGCAAGAGTTTTGGGGAGAATGGCGAGTATGCAGTCTGCTGGGGATGAGAGGGCCTGGGAAGTGAGTCAGTCGTTCTTCGCCAATGATACAGCACTGGTGACTGATTCGAGTGAGAAACTGCAGAAGTTGGTGACTGAGCTTGGAAAAGTGTGTGAAAAGAGAAGGTTGAGAATAAATGTGAATAAGAGCAAGATTATTAGGTTCAGTAGAGTTGAGGAACAATTTAATTGGGATGTAAGTATGAGTGGAGAAAAATTTAAGGAAAAGAAGTGTTTTAGATATCTGGGAGTGGACTTAGCAGCGAATGGAATCATGGAAGCAAAAGTGATTCATAGGTTTGGGAAGGGGACGAAAGTTCTGGGAGTGATGAAGAATGTGTGTAAAGAGAGAACGTTATCTCGGTGAGCAAAATGGGTACGTTTGAAAAATTAATAGTTCCAAAGATATCATATGGTTGCGAGGCATGGGCTATAGATAGGGTCTTGCGGAGGAGGGTGGATGTGTTGGAATGAAATGTTTGAGGACAATATGTGGTGTGAGGTGGTTTGACCGAGTAAGTGATGAAAGGATAAGATACAGGTGTGGCAATAAAAAGAATATGTTTGAGAGAGCAGGAAAGGGTATGTTGAAATGGTTTGGTCACATGGAGAGAATGAGTAAGGAAAGGTTGACAAAAAGGATATATGTGTCAGAGGTGTAGGGAACAAGGAGAAGCGCAAGACCAAATTGGAGTTGGATGAACTAAAAAAGGATTTTGAGCAATCGGGCAGTGAACATGCGGGAGGGCAAAAGGCGTACACGGAAGAGAGTGAACTTGAAAGATGTGGTATACCAGGGTCGACGTGCTGTCAATGACTAAACCAGGGCATGTGAGGCTTCTGGGGTAAACCATGGAAAAGTGTGTGGAGTCTGGATGTGGCTAGGGAGCTTTGGTTTCGGTGCATTGCACATGCCAGCTAGAGACTGAGTGTGAACGAATGTGTCCATTTCTGTTTGTTTCCTGGCATTACGATTAAGTATATTAGAAAATGATAATGATATATATATATATATATATATATATATATATATATATATATATATATATATATATATATATATGTATATATATATATTTTATTTATTTATATATATATATTTTGCTTTGTCGCTGTCTCCCGCGTTTGCGAGGTAGCGCAAGGAAACAGACGAAAGAAATGGCCAAACCCACCCCCATACACATGTATATACACACACGTCCACACACGCAAATATACATACCTATACATCTCAATGTACACATATATATACACACACAGACACATACATATATACCCATGCACACAATTCACACTGTCTGCCTTTATTCATTCCCATCGCCACCTCGCAACACATGGAATACCACCCCCCTCCCCCCTCATGTTTGCGGGGTAGCGCTAGGAAAAGACAACAAAGGCCTCATTCGTTCACACTCAGTCTCTAGCTGTCATGCAATAATGCCCGAAACCACAGCTCCCTTTCCACATCCAGGCCCCACACAGCTTTCCATGGTTTACCCCAGACGCTTCACATGCCCTGATTCAATCCACTGACAGCACGTCAACCCCGGTATACCACATCGATCCAATTCACTCTATTCCTTGCCCGCCTTTCACCCTCCTGCATGTTCAGGCCCCGATCACTCAAAATCTTTTTCACTCCATCTTTCCACCTCCAATTTGGTCTCCCACTTCTCCTCGTTCCCTCCACCTCCGACACATATATCCTCTTGGTCAATCTTTCCTCACTCATTCTCTCCATGTGCCCAAACCATTTCAAAACACCCTCTTCTGCTCTCTCAACCACGCTCTTTTTATTTCCACACATCTCTCTTACCCTTACATTACTTACTCGATCAAACCACCTCCCACCACACATTGTCCTCAAACATCTCATTTCCAGCACATCCACCCTCCTGCGCACAACTCTATCCATAGCCCACGCCTCGCAACCATACAACATTGTTGGAACCACTATTCCTTCAAACATACCCATTCTTGCTTTCCGAGATAATGTTCTCGACTTCCACACATTCTTCAAGGCTCCCAGGATTTTCGCCCCCTCCCCCACCCTATGATTCACTTCCGCTTCCATGGTTCCATCCGCTGCCAGATCCACTCCCAGATATCTAAAGCACTTTACTTCCTCCAGTTTTTCTCCATTCAAACTTACCTCCCAATTGACTTGACCCTCAACCCTACTGTACCTAATAACCTTGCTCTTATTCACATTTTCTCTTAACTATATATATATATATATATATATATATATATATATATATATATATATATATATATATATATATATATATATATATATAAAATATATACATATAAAATATATATATATATATATATATATATATATATATATATATATATATATATATATATATATATATATATATATATACATAAACTGGGAAAAACCGGATGAATGTAACTGAGGAGCAATAGGAGGGATTGAGAAATGTCATTTGAAGCAAGAACTTGGGTGTGGAAGTGAAAAAAAAGTCTTTCAGAAACATTATAATCTTGATAATGTTAACGTAAGCCAGTGTGAGATGTGGACGTGGGGCGAGGCATAGCAGCCTACGGCACAAGAGATGTAGAATAGGTATTGCTGGGTTGAGGAATACCTATGATGGACAGAGTGAGGGGAGAACAAATACGAGAGAGATTTAGACTAGCTGAGAAGGCCAGTGTGTGAACTGTGCAGTGATGGACATGTGAGTAGGATATATATTTATTTATTATTTACTTTGCTTTGTCGCTGTCTCCCGCGTTTGCGAGGTAGCGCAAGGAAACAGACGAAAGAAATGGCCCAACCTACCCCCATACTCATGTATATACATACACGTCCACACACGCAAATATACATACCATTACATCTCAATGTACACATATATATACACACACAGACACAAACATATATACACATGCACACAATTCACACTGCCTTGATTCATTCCCATCGCCACCTCACCACACATGGAATAACATCCCCCTCCCCCCTCATGTGTGCGAGATAGCAATAGGAAAAGATAACAAAGGCCCCATTCGTTCACACTCAGTCTCTAGCTGTCATGTAATAATGCCCGGAACCACAGCTCCCTTTCCACATCCAGGCCCCACACAACTTTCCATAGTTTACCCCAGACGCTTCACATGCCCTGATTCAATCCATTGACAGCACGTCTATCCCGGTATACCACATCGATCCAATTCACTCTATTCCTTGCCCGCCTTTCACCCTCGTGCATGTTCAGGCCCCGATTACTCAAAATCTTTTCACTCCATCTTTCCACCTCCAATTTGGTCTCCCACTTCTCCTCGTTCCCTCCATCTCCGACACATATATCCTCTTGGTCAATCTTTCCTCACTCATTCTCTCCATGTGCCCAAACCATTTCAAAACACCCTCTTCTGCTCTCTCATCCACGCTCCTTTTATTTCCACACATCTCTCTTACCCTTACTTTACGTACTCGATCAAACCACCTCACACCTCTAACATCTCATTTCCAGCACTTCCACCCTCCTCCGCACAACTCTATCCATAGCCCACGCCTCGCAGCCATACAACATTGTTGGAACCACTATTCCTTCAAACATACCCATTTTTGCTTTCCGAGATAATGTTCTCGACTTCCACACATTTATTCTTCAAGGCTCCCAGGATTTTCGCCCCCTCCCCCACCCTATGATTCACTTCCGCTTCCATGGTTCCATCCGCTGCCAGATCCACTCCCAGATATCTAAAACACTTACTTCCTCCAGTTTTTCGCCATTCAAACTTACCTCCCAATTGACTTGACCCTCAACCCTACTGTACCTAATAACCTTGCTCTTATTCACATTTACTCTCAACTTTCTTCTTTCACACACTTTACCAAACTCAGTCACCAGCTTCTGCAGTTTCTCACATGAATCAGCCACCAGCGCTGTATCATCAGCGAACAACAACTGACTCACTTCCCCAGCTCTCTCATCCCCAACAGACTTCATACTTCCCCCTTTTTCCCAAACTCTTGCATTCACCTCCCTAACAACCCTATCCATAAACAAATTAAACAACCATGGAGACATCACACACCCCTGCCACAAACCTACATTCACTGAGAACCAATCACTTTCCTCTCTTCCTACACGTACACATGCCTTACATCCCCGATAAGAACTTTTCACTGCTTCTAACAACTTGCCTCCCACACCATATATTCTTAAAACCTTCCACAGAGCATCTCTATCAACTCTATCATATGCTTTCTCCAGATCCATAAATGCTACATATAAATCCATTTGCTTTTCTAAGTATTTCTCGCATATATTCTTCAAAGCAAACACCTGATCCACACATCCTCTACCACTTCTGAAACCACACTGCTCTTCCCCAATCTAATGCTCTGTACATGCCTTCACCCTCTCAATCAATACCCTCCCATATAATTTACCAGGAATACTCAAAAAACTTATACCTCTGTAATTTGAGCACTCACTCTTATCCCCTTTGCCTTTGTACAATGGCACTATGCAAGCATTCCGCCAATACTCAGGCACCTCACCATGAGTCATACATACATTAAATAACCTTACCAACAAGTCAACAATACAGTCACCCCCCTTTTTAATAAATTCCACTGCAATACCATCCAAACCTGCTGCCTTGCCTGCTTTCATCTTCCGCAAAGCTTTTACTACCCCTTCTCTATTTACCAAATCATTTTCCCTAACCCTCTCACTTTGCACACCACCTCGACCAAAACACCCTATATCTGCCACTCTATCATCAAACACATTCAACAAACCTTCAAAATACTCACTCAATCTCCTTCTCACATCACCACTACTTGTTATCACCTCCCTATTAGCCTATTAGCTGGAAATCCTCCCCTCTCGTTTTTTTTATCTTTTTTTTAATTTTCCAAAAGAAGGAACAGAGAAGAGGGCCAGGTGAGGATATTCCCTCAAAGGCCCAGTCCTCTGTTCTTAACGCTACCTCGCTATTGCGGGAAATAGCGAATAGTATGAAAAAAAAAAAAAAAAAAAAAAATATATATATATATATATATATATATATATATATATATATATATATATATATATATATATATATATATATATATATATATATATATATATATATATATATATATATCATTTATTTATCTATTTTCCTTTGTTGCTGTCTCCCGCGTTACCGAGGAAGCGCAAGAAAACAGACGAAAGAATGGCCTAACCCACCCACATACACACGTATATACATACACGTCCACACACGCAAATATACATACCTATAATCTCAACATATACATATATATATTCCCACAGACATATACATATATACATATGTACATAATTCATACTGTCTGCCACCCCGCCACACATGAAATAACAACCCTCACCCTCCGCATGTGCGCGAGGTAGCGCTAGGAAAAGACAACAAAGGCCACATTCGTTCACACTCAGTCTTTAGGTGTCATGTTCAATGCACCGAAACCACACCTCCCTTTCCACATCTAGGCCCTACAGAACTTTCCATGATTTGCCCTAGACGCTTCACATGCCCTGGTTCAATCCATTGACAGCACGTCGACCCCGGTATACCACAGCGTTCCAATTCACTCTATTCCTTGCACGCCTTTCGCCCTCCTGCATGTTCAGACCCTGATCACTCAAAATCTTTTTCACTCCATCTTTCCACCTCCAATTTGGTCTCCCACTTCTCCACGTTCCCTCCACCTCTAACACATACATCCTCTTTGTCAATCCTTCCTCACTCGTTCTCTCCATGTGACCAAACCATTTCAAAACACCCTCTTCTGTTCTCTCAACCACACTTTTTATCACCACACATCTCACTTACCCTATTATTACTTACTCGATCAAACCACCTCACACCACATATTGTCCTCAAACATCTCATTTAAAGAATATCCACCCTCCTCCGCACAACTCTATCCATAGCCCACGCCTCGCAACCATACAACATTGTTGGAACTACTATTCCTTCAAACATACCCATTTTTGCTTTCCAAGATAATGTTCTCGACTTCCACTCATTCTTCAAAGCTCCCAGAATTTTCGCCCCCTCCCCCACCCTATGATTCACTTCCACTTCCATGGTTCCATCCGCTGCCCAATCCACTCCCAGATATCTAAAACACTTCACTTCCTCCAGTTTTTCTCCATTCAAACTTACCTCCCAATTGACTTGACCCTCAACCCTACTGTACATAATAACCTTACACTTATTCATATTTACTCTCAACTTTCTTCTCTCACACACTTTACCAAACTCATTCACTAGCTTCTGCAGTTGCTCACATGAATCAGCCACCAGCGCTGTATCATCAGCGAACAACAACTGACACTTCCCAAGCTCTCTTATCCACAACAGACTGCATACTTGCCCCTCTTTCCAAAACTCTTGCATTCACCTCCCTAACAATCCCATCCATAAACAAATTAAACAACCATGGAGACATCACACACCCCTGCCGCAAACCTACATTCACTACATTTACACATTATATATATATATATATATATATATATATATATATATATATATATATATATATATATATATATTCACATATATATATATATATACCATGGAAGCGTAAGTGAATCATAGGGTGGGGGAGGGAGGGAAAATCCTGGGAGCCTTGAAGAATGTTTGGAAGTCGAGAACATTATCTCGGAAAGCAAAAATGGCTATGTTTGAAGGAATAGTGGTTCCAACAATGTTGTATGGTTGCGAGGCGTGGGCTATGGATAGAGTTGTGCGCAGGAGGGTGGATGTGCTTACTGGAAATGAGATGTTTGAGGACAATATGTGGTGTGAGGTGGTTTGATCGATTAAGTAATGTAAGGGTAATAGAGATGTGTGGAAATAAAAAGAGCGTGGTTGAGAGAGCAGAAGAGGGTGTTTTGAAATGGTTTGGGCACATGGAGAGAATGAGTGAGGAAAGATTGACCAAGAGGATATATGTGTCGGAGGTGGAGGGAACGAGGAGAAGTGGGAGACCAAATTGGAGGTGGAAAGATGGAGTGAAAAAGATTTTGAGTGATCGGGGCCTGAACATGCAGGAGGGTGAAAGGCGGGCAAGGAATTGAGTGAATTGGATCGATGTGGTATACCGGGGTAGACGTGCTGTCAATGGATTGAATCAGGGCATGTGAAGCGTCTGGGGTAAACCATGGAAAGTTCTGTGGGGCCTGGATGTGGAAAGGGAACTGTGGTTTCGGGCATTATTACATGACAGCTAGAGACTGAGTGTGAACGAATGGGGCCTTTGTTGTTTTTGCCTATTGCTACCTCGCACACTTGAGGGGGGAGGGGGATGTTATTCCATGTGTAGCGAGGTGGCGATGGAAATAAATAAAGGCAGACAGTATATATTATGTACATGTGTATATATGTATATATCTATGTGTGTATATATATGTGTACATTGAGATGTATAGGTATGTATATTTGCGTGTGTGGGCGTGTATGTATATACATGTGTATGAGGGTTGGTTGGGCCATTTCTTTCGTCTGTTTCCTTGCGCTACCTCGCAAACGCGGGAGACAATGACAAAGCAAAATAAATAAATAAATTATATATATATATATATGTATATATATATATATATATATATATATATATATATATATATATATATATATATATATATATATATACATATATATATATATATATATTTATATGTATAAATTATGATACTTAATCGCCGTTTCCCGCGTTAGCGAGGTAGCGCCAGGAAACAGACGAAGAATGGCCCATCCGCTCATATACACGTACATGTATACATAAACGCCCATATACGCACATATACATACATATACATATATACATACCTATACATACACATACATACACAAACATGTACATATATTTGCTTGCCTTCATCCTTTCATGGCGCTACCCCGCCCCGCATGAAACAGCATCGCTAGACCACTTCTTTAGCGAGGTAGCGCCAGGAAAACAGACAAAAAAAGGCCACATTCGTTCACACTCAGTCTCTAGCTGTCATGTATAATGCACAGAAACCACAGTTCCCTTTTCACACCCAGGCCCCACAGACCTTTCCATGGTTTTTCCAATTTGGTCTCCCACTTCTCCTCGTTCCCTCCACCTCTAACACATACATCCTCTTGGTCAATCTTTCCTCACTCATTCTCTCCATGTGACCAAACCATTTCAAAACACCCTCTTCTTCTCTCTCAACCACACTCTTTTTATTACCACACATCTCACTTATCCTATTATTACTTACTCGATCAAACCACCTCACACCACATATTGTCCTCAAACATCTCATTTCCAGCACATCCACCCTCCTCCACACAAATCTATCCATAGCCCACGCCTCGCAACCATACAACATTGTTGGAACCACTATTCCTTCAAACGTACCCATTTTTGCTTTCCGAGATAATGTTCTTGACTTCCACACATTCTTCAAGGCTCCCAGAATTTTTGCCCCCTCCCCCACCCTATGATTCATTTCCGCTTCCATGGTCCCATCCGCTGCCCAATCCACTCCCAGATATCTAAAACACTTCACTTCCTCCAGTTTTTCTCCATTCAAACTTACTTCCCAGTTGACTTGTCCCTTAACCCTACCGTACCTTGCTCTTATTCACATTTACTCTCAGCTTTCTTCTCTCACACACTTTACCAAACTCAGTCACCAGCTTCTGCAGTTTCTCACACGAATCAGCCACCAGCGCTGTATCATCAGCGAACAACAATATATATATATATATATATATATATATATATATATATATATATATATATATATATATATATATATATATATATATATAACTTCCTGCACATAGAGAGGATGAACAGCAGGAACGTCTGTGGATCGACTGGCCCGACCAGGTTTCAACTATGTACGTAGTCTACATCCAAATTACACCACCTACATCAGACACCACATCACCTGTACGTTCCAGTATGGATAACAACAACAGAAACCTGAGAATGATCCCTAGTATGAGAGAACAGGGCCAACCGCTCCAGTTTCACATCTCCCATGTACGCATATACGCAGCGTCACACACTTACAAAAAGCAGAGTGAGCTGCATGCTCATTACATGCATTAGTTCTGTGCCTTAAGACTGAAACTGGGCGACACGAGATATTACAATTGTACATCTACTTTCAAACTCAGATTCGTGTCCGGCGTAGCGGCGTACTTTACACAGTAACACGAACAGCAGAGCATCACAATGACCCAGAGCACAGCTGTGCATCCGGTCTGGCACCTGATCCCACAACATCAAACCTCTACTTTAAATCAGAGACATGACACAGGGGATTAGGACAGATGATGATCCCATTCTATGATTCCTTTGTATCCACAGATTTGGTACCTCGGCCTACGACGTCAACCCTGAGAGCAACGAGGTGGTCTTTATCTCTCATGGTGTGAGTACACGGCTGCTGCTACCTCATGTTCTTATATCTTACCACAACTCACACTAGGAAATACCATTGTATCTACAATCACAACACAGTGCAATGTTTCTCATCATGACACAGTGCAATGTTTCTCATCATGACACAGTGCAATGTTTCTCATCATGACACAGTGCAATGTTTCTCATCATGACACAGTGCAATGTTTCTCATCATGACACAGTGCAATGTTTCTCATCATGACACAGTGCAATGTTTCTCATCATCTGGTAAAACGCGTGTTGACCAAATAGCGTCCTAGCTGGAGGCAACTCACATACATTTACGATGAGAGACAACAATCACGCCTGACTCTTCTGGAAACATAATCTTTCCATATTAGTTTGCAAGACATATTTTGGCGATGGTTCATCATGGCTCAGTTTTCACCAATCGTGTGTTTAAAAAGCGTTAGTCAAGCAACACATTGTGACAGCTCTTCCCGGGGGTGGGTGTGTGTATGTGAAGGTGACGGTAAAATTTCTCACTTTGCTTGCAGGAGCTGATGGTGCTGGACCTGGGCACTCGAGAGAGCAGGGTCCTCGATACTGGCTACTCTACCTACAAGCTTGGGGTCGTCTACTCCAAGGACGGCACTAAGGTAATGACGTCACCCATGACATGGGGTATCGATTCCAAGGACGTCACTAAGCTAATGACGTCACTCGTGACGTGGGGGATCGCCTCCTCCAGGTAAGAGCCACAAGATGACGAAGGGAATCCTTGTGGTCTGGACGTTGAGCGACGTTAGCCTGGACTCTGCATTGTTTCCTGAGCGGACAGCACGAAGGAATGATGACACCTGTGTTCCTCACATTATGTTTGATGCTTTGACGTGAGAGCATTAGGCAGGTTCGCCAGGAGAGGTTGGCGGGGAGGTGTATGGGGCAAAATGCCCGTGTCAAGGGTCCCTTTGGGGATCATGTACGCGGAGAGGAAATTTATCTTAAATCAATCAGTCAATGAATGAATAGCGTAATATAGTAATATAGTAATATAGTAATAGAGTAATATAGTAATATAGTAATAGAGTAATATAGTAATATAGTAATATAGTAATATAGTAATATAGTGATAGAGTAATATAGTAATATAGTAATATAGTAATATAGTGATAGAGTAATAGAGTAATAGAGTAATAGAGTAATATAGTAATATAGTAATAGAGTAATATAGTAATAGAGTAATATAGTATTATGGTAATAGAGTAATATAGTAATATAGTAATAGAGTAATATAGTATTATGGTAATAGAGCAATATAGTAATAGAGTAATAGAGTAATATATTAATATAGTAATATAATAATAGAGTAATGTAGTGATAGAGTAATAGAGTAATAGAGTAATATGGTAATAGAGTAATATAGTAATATAGTAATAGAGTAATATAGTAATAGAGTAATATAGTAATATAGTAATATAGTGAATGTAGGTTTGCGGCAGGGGTGTGTGATGTCTCCATGGTTGTTTAATTTGTTTATGGATGGGGTTGTTAGGGAGGTGAATGCAAGAGTTTTGGAAAGAGGGGCAAGTATGAAGTCTGTTGGGGATGAGAGAGCTTGGGAGGTGAGTCAGTTGTTGTTCGCTGATGATACAGCGCTGGTGGCTGATTCATGTGAGAAACTGCAGAAGCTGGTGACTGAGTTTGGTAAAGTATGTGAAAGAAGAAAGTTAAGAGCAAATGTGAATAAGAGCAAGGTTATTAGGTACAGTAGGGTTGAGGGTCAAGTCAATTGGGAGGTGAGTTTGAATGGAGAAAAACTGGAGGAAGTGAAGTGTTTTAGATATCTGGGAGTGGATCTGGCAGCGGATGGAACCATGGAAGCGGAAGTGGATCATAGGGTGGGGGAGGGGGCGAAAATTCTGGGAGCCTTGAAGAATGTGTGGAAGTCGAGAACATTATCTCGGAAAGCAAAAATGGGTATGTTTGAAGGAATAGTGGTTCCAACAATGTTGTATGGTTGCGAGGCGTGGGCTATGGATAGAGGTGTGCGCAGGAGGATGGATGTGCTGGAAATGAGATGTTTGAGGACAATGTGTGGTGTGAGGTGGTTTGATCGAGTAAGTAACGTAAGGGTAAGAGAGATGTATGGAAATAAAAAGAGCGTGGTTGAGAGAGCAGAAGAGGGTGTTTTGAAATGGTTTGGGCACATGGAGAGAATGAGTGAGGAAAGATTGACCAAGAGGATATATGTGTCGGAGGTGGAGGGAACGAGGAGAAGAGGGAGACCAAATTGGAGGTGGAAAGATGGAGTGAAAAAGATTTTGTGTGATCGGGGCCTGAACATGCAGGAGGGTGAAAGGCGTGCAAGGAATAGAGTGAATTGGAGCGATGTGGTATACCGGGGTTGACGTGCTGTCAGTGGATTGAATCAAGGCATGTGAAGCGTCTGGGGTAAACAATGGAAAGCTGTGTAGGTATGTATATTTGCGTGTGTGGACGTATGTATATACATGTGTATGGGGGTGGGTTGGGCCATTTCTTTCGTCTGTTTCCTTGCGCTACCTCGCAAACGCGGGAGACAGCGACAAAGCAAAAAAAAAAAAAAAAAGTAACAGAGTAATAGAGTAATATAGTAATATAGTAATAGAGTAATATAGTAATATAGTGATAGAGTAATAGAATAATATAGTAATATAGTAATAGAGTAATAGAGTAATAGAGTAATATATCAAATAACAGAAAAAGTGTGATAAACATTTATTTTAAAAAGACCATTATTTCTATTATTTCTTGTCAACATCCAGAGTGTGTCATGCAAACATGATGTTTAGTTAGTATGTAGAAGTATCAGTGTTCACAGCGACGCGTCATCTGAAGTTTAACAAACTCATGAGCTGCTCCACTTCCACCCTCCTCCTTCTCCTCCTCCCTGAACTCCTGATTCCAGTTAACATTTGCCGGGTGTCAGATTTTGATCGATGTATTCGTAAATATCAACATTCATGGCAGTTTGCAAATTTCTCTGGTGTAATGATTAAATCGAAGTCAAAAACTGTCGAACTAATAGATTAGACAACTATTTAAAACCTCTATACTATCTAGCAAATGATGCAAAATCTGGATCGGACATGGCAGCGAATGAAACCATGGTAGCGGAAGAGAGTCATAGGGTGGGTTAGGGGGCTAAGGTTCTGGAAGCACTGAAAGGGAGAGGACTATCTAGGAGAGCGAAAATGGACATCTTTATAAGTACAGTACTCGCAACGTTGTCGCATGGTTGCGAAGCATGGGTTATAGATGAGGATGTGCGGAGGAGGGTAGATGTGTTGGAAATGAAATGTTTGAGGACAATATGTGCTGTGAGGTGTACTGATCTAGTGATAAAAGGGTAATAGAAAGGTGGGTTAATAAAAGAGTGTGGTTAAGACAGCAGAAGATGGTGTGTTAGAATGGTTTGGATATATGTAGAGAATGAGTGAGGAAAGGTTGACAAATAGGATATAAGTGTCAGAGGTAGAAGGCACAAAGAAAAAATGGGGACCAGACTGAAGATGGAAGACAGAGTAGAAAAGATTCTGAGTGTTTGGGGCCTGAAGATGCAGGAGGGTGAAAGGCATCCATGGAGTTAGTGAAGTGGAGCGATATGGTGTACCGGGGACGACGTAATGACAATGGAAGCAGCGAAAGATAATGAGATAAAAGAAAAAAAGACGCCTCCCCCTTCAGTGTACAATAAGCTGTCTTTTAGTTTATTAAACGACATCGCCCAAAATATTATAAAGATGTTCCCCTCGGTCATGTAACGTCTTGCATCTTCCAATTCTTTATGATGCTTCTGCAGTTGCCATTATTCCTTCCGTTTTGCATGACCTACTTATACTCATGAATTCACTCTTGACACCTCCAGAGTACCACCCTCATGGTGACCCCAGCTCCACTACCCGGCAGGTGTATGTGGTGGCTGGCGACGCTACGCGAGCAGAGCGGCTGATCGAGGTGGAGTTGTCGACGGGGGAGGTGCAGGTGGTGAATGAGGTGAACGACACTGCCATCCACCCAGAGTACATCAGTGTGCCCACAGATATCCAGTTCCCAACCTCACACGGAGACACTGCCTACGGCTACCTGTACATGCCCAGGGTAAGTTAGAGGAACGCTCCTCCTGGCGAGGAGGGAAACATTCCTGCTGGCCACTTGTAAATGTCTGCAGTCCGTATCATGAATTCTCGTGACGTCTTGCCCCCACATGTGACCAACTTAGTAAAGAAAGTTTCTTATTATTTGCTTCTGACAAGACAGTATTAAGAAAGACGAATCTATTACTAGTTGGACAGTAATGTGCGTCTTTATCTCATCCAGCCACACTGGCACTGAGCATGTGACCATCCTACCAGCCTGGAACATTGATATGGGGTATGTGTATATCCTACCTGGATCAACTCAGCATACCTAAACAGACGTGAACTCGTCAGAATCCTCAGGACAGCGAAAACTCTCTCAGCAAACTTTGATCAGATTCTCAATTATTTCAGCAAATTTATAATCACAGTACAATATTTGTTACGTATCTCTTTCACAACCCAGCCAAACCTTAACACGCTTTAGTATCATTTGTTTTTCAAAATCCACTTAAGTGTTTGAACTGAGACATTGTTACCCAGGACTCCACGACTTCGACTTGACAGAATAATAAACAGTTGAACTACGCCTGACGCTTGGGAACAGCATGGCTGAGATTACACCATTAATGACGTCTGCGAAGAGTCAAGTTTTGGTTGATGAAAATGTTCACTCCACCTGAAGTGATCGTCAGTCTCGTCCGTCCTCTCGTGTTCTTGGGCCGTGAGGCTGGAGGAGGAGATGGAAGCCGCGACTACATCAGTTGATATAAGCAACTGAGTCGGTTAGGCTGAGGTTGGAACGCGGTCTTCAGGAGGTAACTTATTTCGATTGGTACTATTCGTTCTCCTTTTACTCTCCTGTGTGAGTTGGTCCTATGTCACGCTGGACTGTGTATGTCCCTCGTGCATAAGTGACGCCTTACCATGCTGGTAAGTTCATATCCCCTACACAAAAACCCAAGATTCAAATTGTATCTACTTTTTCATAAGTTACCTATTTGTAAAGTATCTATCTACCTGATTTTTTTTCTGTCTCGATATACAATCCGTTGTCACTGATGATGTATTTGATGATGGATATTCTATGGTGATGTATTGTCTATGTTAGGGTACTTGCTGACCCACACACTGAATGTGGAAGATCAAGAGTTTGAACTTTACAGTATTAATTGGTATCTAGTCGGTACGATTATGTATATATATATATATATATATATATATATATATATATATATATATATATATATATATATATATATATATATATATGGATGGTATTGCAGTGGAATTTATTAAAAAAGGGGGTGACTGTATTGTTGACTGGTTGGTAAGGTTATTTAATGTATGTATGACTCATGGTGAGGTGCCTGAGGATTGGCGGA
Source organism: Panulirus ornatus (assembly GCF_036320965.1). NCBI lineage: Eukaryota > Metazoa > Arthropoda > Malacostraca > Decapoda > Palinuridae > Panulirus > Panulirus ornatus. The sequence goes on along the minus strand of NC_092234.1, from coordinate 22,046,585 downwards.
ATGCGTGCATAGTGCCATCGTACAAAGGCAAAGGGGATAAGAGTGAGTGCTTAAATTACAGAGGTATAAGTTTGTTGAGTATTCCTGGTAAATTATATGGGAGGGTATTGATTGAGAGGGTGAAAGCATGTTCAGAGCATCAGATTGGGGAAGAGCAGTGTGGTTTCAGAAGTGGTAGAGGATGTGTGGATCAGGTGGTTGCTTTGAAGAATGTATGTGAGAAATACTTAAAAAAGCAAATGGATTTGTATGTAGCATTTATGGATCTGGAGAAGGCATATGATAGAGTTGATAGAGATGCTCTGTGGAAGGTATTAAGAATATATGGTGTAGGAGGCAAGTTGTTAGAAGCAGTGATGAGTTTTTATCGAGGATGTAAGGCATGTGTACGTGTAGGAAGAGAGGAAAGTGATTGGTTCTCAGTGAATGTAGGTTTGCGACAGTGGTGTGTGATGTCTCCAAGGTTGTTTAATTTGTTTATGGATGGGGTTGTTAGGGAGGTGAATGCAAGAGTTTTGGAAAGAGGGGCAAGTATGAAGTCTGTTGTGGATGAGAGAGCTTGGGAAGTGAGTCAGTTGTTGTTCGCTGATGATACAGCGCTGGTGGCTGATTCATGTGAGAAACTGCAGAAGCTGGTGACTGAGTTTGGTAAAGTGTGTGAAAGAAGAAAGTTAAGAGTAAATGTGAATAAGAGCAAGGTTATTAGGTACAGTAGGGTTGAGGGTCAAGTAAATTGGGAGATAAGTTTGAATGGAGAAAAACTGGAGGAAGTAAAGTGTCTTAGATATCTGGGAGTGGATCTGGCAGCGGATGGAACCATGGAAGCGGAAGTGAATCATAGGGTGGGGGAGGGGGCGAAAATTCTGGGAGCCTTGAAGAATGTGTGGAAGTCGAGAACATTATCTCGGAAAGCAAAAATGGGTATGTTTGAAGGAATAGTGGTTCCAACAATGTTGTATGGTTGCGAGGCGTGGGCTATGGATAGAGTTGTGCGCAGGAGGGTGGATGTGCTGGAAATGAGATGTTTGAGGACAATGTGTGGTGTGAGGTGGTTTGATCGAGTAAGTAATGTAAGGGTAAGAGAGATGTGTGGAAATAAAAAGAGCGTGGTTGAGAGAGCAGAAGAGGGTGTTTTGAAATGGTTTGGGCACATGGAGAGAATGAGTGAGGAAAGATTGACCAAGAGGATATATGTGTCGAAGGTGGAGGGAACGAGGAGAAGTGGGAGACCAAACTGGAGGTGGAAAGATGGAGTGAAAAAGATTTTGTGTGATCGGGGCCTGAACATGCAGGAGGGTGAAAGGAGGGCAAGGAATAGAGTGAATTGGATCGATGTTGTATACCGGGGTTGACGTGCTGTCAGTGGATTGAATCAGGGCATGTGAAGCGTCTGGGGTAAACCATGGAAAGTTGTGTGGGGCCTGGATGTGGAAAGGGAGCTGTGGTTTCGGGCATTATTGCATGACAGCTAGAGACTGAGTGTGAACGAATGGGGCCTTTGTTGTCTTTTCCTAGTGCTACCTCGCACACGTGAGGGGGGAGGGGGACGGTATTCCATGTGTGGCGAGGTGGCGATAGGAATGAATAAAGGCAGAGTGAATTGTGTGCATGGGTATATATGTATGTGTCTGTGTGTGTATATATATGTGTACATTGAGATGTATAGGTACATATATTTGCGTGTGTGGACGTGTATGTATATACATTGTGTATGGGGGTGATTTGGGCCATTTCTTTCGTCTGTTTCCTTGTGCTACCTCGCAAACGCGGGAGACAGCAACAAAGCAAAATAATAAAAAAATAATATATATATATATATATATATATATATATATATATATATATATATATATATATATATATATATATTTTTTTTTTTTTTTTTTTATACCTCGTCGCTGTCTCCCGCGTTTGCGAGGTAGCGCAAGGAAACAGACGAAAGAAATGGCCCAACCCCCCCCCAGACACATGTACATACACACGTCCACACACGCAAATATACATACCCACACAGCCTTCCATGGTCTACCCCGGACGCTTCACATGCCTTGATTCAATCCACTGACAGCACGTCAACCCCTGCACACCACACCGCTCCAACTCACTCCATTCCTTGCCCCCCTCTCACCCTCCTGCATGTTCATCCATATATATATATATATATATATATATATATATATATATATATATGGATGAAAGCTGCATGTATGAATATGTACATGCGTGTATACGTATATGTCTGTGTATGTATAGGTATGTATACGTTGAAATGTATAGGTATTCATACGTACGTGTGTGGGCGTTTATGTATATACATTGGTATGTGGGTGGGTTGGGCCATTCTTTCGTCTGTTTCCTTGCGCTACCTCGCTAACGCGGGAGACAGCGACAAAGTATAATGAATATATATATATATATATATATATATATATATATATATATATATATATATATATATATATATATATTTATCTTTCTTTCTTTTAAACTATTCGCCATTTCCCGCGTTAGCGAGGTAGCATTAAGAACAGAGGACTGGGCATTTGAGGGAATACCCTCACCTGGCCCAATTCTCTGTTAATTCTTTTGGAAAATTTAAAAAAAAAAACGAGAGGGGAGGATTTCCAGCCCCCCGCTCCCTCCCCTTTTAGTCGCCTTCTACGACACGCAGGGAATACGTGGGAAGTATTCTTAATCCCCTATCCCCAGGGATAATATATATATATATATATATATATATATATATATATATATATATATATATATATATATATATGAAGAATGTATGAAAGGCGAGAACGTTATCTCGGAGAGCAAAAATGGGTATGTTTGAAGGAATAGTCGCTCCAATAATGTTATATGGTTGTGAGGCGTGGGCTATAGATAGAGTTGTGTGGAGGAGGGTGGATGTGTCGGAAATGAGATGTTTGAGGACAATATGTGGTGTGAGGTGGTTTGATCGAGTAAGTAATGAAAGGGTAAGAGAGATGTGTGGTAATAAAAAGAGTGTGGTTGAGAGAGCAGAAAAGGATGCGTTGAAATGGTTTTGTCACATGGAGAGAATGAGTGAGAAAAGATTGACAAAGAGGATATATATGTCAGAGGTGGAGGGAACGAGGAGAAGCGGGAGACCAAATTGGAGGTGGAAAGATAGCTTGAAAATGATTTTGAGCGATCGGGGCCTGAACATACAGGAAGGTGAGAGGCATGAAAGGAATAGAGTGAATTGGAACGATGTGGTATACCGGGGTCGACGTGCTGTCAATGGACTGAACCAGGTCATGTGAAACGTCTGAGGTAAACCATGGAAAGGTCTGTGGGGCCTGGATCTGGAAAGGGAGCTGTGGTTTCTATGCATTATACATGACAGCTAGAGACTGAGTGTGAACGAATGTGGCCTTTTTTTGTCTGTTTTCCTGGCGCTACCTCGCTGAAGAGGTGGTGTAGCGATGCTGTTCCCTGTGGGTCGGGGTAGCGCCATGAAAGGATGAAGGCAAGCAAATATGAATATGTACATGTTTGTGTATGTATGTGTATGTATAGGTATGTGTATATGTATATGTATGTATATGTGAGTATATGGGAGTTTATGTATAATTGTACGTGTATATGAGGGGATGGGCCATTCTTCGTCTGTTTCCTGGCGCTACCTAGCTAACGCGGAAACGGCGATCAAGTATCATGGTTTACATATATATATATATATATATATATATATATATATATATATATATATATATATCCCTGGGGATAGGGGATTAAGAGTACTTCCCACGTATTCCCTGCGTGTCGTAGAAGGCGACTAAAAGGGGAGGGAGCCGGAGGCTGGAAATCCTCCCCTCTCCTTTTTTTTTAAATTTTCCAAAAGAAGGAACAGAGAATTGGGCCAGATGAGGGTATTCCCTCAAAGGCCCAGTCCTCTGTTCTTAACGCTACCTCGCTAATGCGGGAAATGGCGAATAGTTTAAAAAAAAAAAAAAAAAAAAAATATATATATATATATATATATATATATATATATATATATATATATATATATATATATATATATATACATATATATACATATATATACATATATATATATATATATATATATATATATATATATATATATATATATATATATTATTTCTTTTTATTTATTTTGCTTTGTCGCTGTCTCCCGCGTTAGCGAGGTAGCGCAAGGAAACAGACGAAAGAATGGCCCAACCCGACCACATACACATGTATATACATACACGTCCACACACACAAATATACATACCTTTACATCTCAATGTACACATATATATATACACACACAGACATATACATATATACACATGTACATAATTCATACTGTCTGCCTTTATTTGTTCCCATCGCCACCTCGCTACACATCAAATAACAACCCCCTCCCCCCTCATGTGTGCGAGGTAGCGCGAGGAAAGACACCAAAGGCCCCATTCGTTCACACTCAATCTCTAGCTGTCATGTAATAATGCACCGAAACCACAGCTCCCTTTCCACATCCAGGCCCCGCACACTTTGCATGGTTTACCCCAGACGCTTCACATGCCCTGGTTTAATCAATTGACAGCACGTCGAACTGGTATACCACATCGTTCCAATTCACTCTATTCCTTGCACGCCTTTCACCCTCCTGCATGTTCAGGCCCCGATCACTCAAAATCTTTTTCACTCCATCTTTCCACCTCCAATTTGGTCTCCCACTTCTCCTCGTTCCCTCCACCTCTGACACATATATCCTCTTGGTCAATCTTTCCTCACTCATTCTCTCCATGTGACCAAACCATTTCAAAACACCCTCTTCTGCTCTCTCAACCACACTCTTCTTATTTCCACACATCTCTCTCACCCTTACATTACTTACTCGATCAAACCACCTCACACCACATATTGTCCTCAAACATCTCATTTCCAGCACATCCACCCTCCTGCGCACAACTCTATCCATAGCCCACGCCTCGCAACCATACAACATTGTTGGAACCACTATTCCTTCAAACATACCCATTTTTGCTTTCCGAGATAATGTTCTCGACTTCCAAACATTCTTCAAGGCTCTCAGAATTTTCGCCCCCTCCGTCACCCTATGATTCACTTCCGCTTCCATGGTTCCATCCGCTGCCAGATCCACTCCCAGATATCTAAAACACTTCACTTCCTCCAGCTTTTCTCCATTCAAACTTACCTCCCAATTGACTTGACCCTCAACCCTACTGTACCTAATAACCTTGCTCTTATTCACATTTACTCTTAACTTTCTTCTTTCACACACTTTACCAAACTCAGTCACCAGCTTCTGCAGTTTCTTACATGAATCAGCCACCAGCGCTGTATCATCAGCGAACAGCAACTGACTCACTTCCTAAGCTCTCTCATCCACAACAGACTGCAAACTTGCCCCTCTTTCCAAAACTCTTGCATTCACCTCCCTAACAACCCCATCCATAAACAAATTAAACAACCATGGAGACATCACACACCCCTGCCGCAAACCTACATTCACTGAGAACCAATCACTTTCCTCTCTTCCTACTCGTACACATGCCTTACATCCTCGATAAAAACTTTTCACTGCTTCTAACAACTTGCCTCCCACACCATATATTCTTGAAACTTTCCACAGAGCATCTCTATCCACTCTATCATATGCCTTCTCCAGATCCATAAATGCTACATACAAATCCATTTGTTTTTCTAAGTATTTCTCACATACATTCTTCAAAGCAAACACCTGATCAACACATCCTCTACCACTTCTGAAACCACACTGCTCTTCCCCAATCTGATGCTCTGTACACGCCTTCACCCTCTCAATCAATACCCTCCCATATAATTTACCAGTAATACTCAACAAACTTATACATCTGTAATTTGAGCACTCACCCTTATCCCCTTTGCCTTTGTACAATGGCACTATGCAAGCATTCCGCCAATCCTCAGGCACCTCACCATGAATCATACATACATTAAATAACCTTACCAACCAGTCAACAATACAGTCACCCCCTTTTTTAATAGATTCCACTGTAATACCATCCAAACCTGCTGCTTTGCCGGCTTTCATCTTCCGTAAAGCTTTTACTACCTCTTCTCTGTTTACCAAATCATTTTCCCTAACCCTCTCACTTAGCACACCACCTCGACCAAAACACCCTATATCTGCCACTCTATCATCAAACACATTCAACAAACCTTCAAAATACTCACTCCATCTTCTCACATATATATATATATATATATATATATATATATATATATATATATATATATATATATATATATATATATATATATATATATGTATGTATAAATGTAGTGAATGTAGGTTTGCGGCAGGGGTGTGTGATGTCTCCATGGTTGTTTATTTTGTTTATGGATGTGGTTGTTAGGGAGGTGAATGCAAGAGTTTTGCGAAGAGGGGCAAGTATGCAGTCTGTTGTGGATAAGAGTGCTTGGAAAGTGAGTCAGTTGTTGTCCGCTGATGATACAGCGCTGGTGGCTGATTCATGTGAGAAACTGCAGAAGCTAGTGTCTGAGTTTGGTAAAGTGTGTGAAAGAAGAAAGTTGAGAGTAAATGTGAATAAGAGTAAGGTTATTAGGTACAGTAGGGTTGAGGGTCAAGTAAATTGGGAGGTAAGTTTGAATGGAGAAAAACTGGAGGAAGTGAAGTGTTTTAGATATCTGGGAGTGGATTTGCAAGCGGATGGAACCATGGAAGGGAAAGTGAATCATAGGGTGGGGGAGGGGGCGAAAATTCTGGGAGCCTTGAAGAATGTGTGGAAGTCAAGAACATTATCTCGGAAAGCAAAAATGGGTATGTTTGAAGGAATAGTGGTTCCAGCAATGTTGTATGGTTGCGAGGCGTGGTCTATGTATAGAGTTGTGCGCAGGAGGGTGGATGTGCTGGAAACGAGATGTTTGAGGACAATATGTGGTGTGAGGTGGTTTGATCGAGTAAGTAATAATAGGGTAAGAGAGATGTGTGGTAATAAAAAGAAGGTGTTTTGAAATGGTTTGGTCACATCGAGAGAATGAGTGAGGAAAGTTTGACCAAGAGGATATATGTCTCAGAGGTGGAGGGAACGAGAAGTGGGAGACCAAACTGGAGGTGGAAAGATGGAGTGAAAAAGATTTTGAGTGCTCGGGGCCTGAACATGCAGGAGGGTGAAAGGCGGGCAAGGAATAGAGTGAATTGGAACGATGTGGTATACCGGGGTCGACTGTGCTGTCAATGGATTGAACCAGGGCATGTGAAGCGTCAGGGGTAAACCATGGAAAGTTCTATGGGGCCTGGATGTGGAAAGGGAGCTGTGGTTTCGGTGCATTATTACATGACAGCTAGAGACTGAGTGTGAACGAATGGGGCCTTTGTTGTCTTTTCCTCGCGCTACCTCGCACACATGAGGGGGGAGGGTGTTGTTATTCCATGTGTGGCGGGGTGGCGATGGGAATGAATAAAGGCAGACAGTATGAATTATGTACATGGGTATATTCCTATGAGTCCACGGGGAAAATGAAACACGAAAAGTTCCAAGTGCACTTTCGTGTAATAATCACATCATCAAGGGAGACACAAGAGAGAAATATAACAGTCAGTTGATATACATCGAAGAGACGAAGCTAGGACGCCATTTGGTAAAGATGTGATTGTCCAAAACATACAACGAGCGTTCATAAACTTATCATTTTACAAATCTTATTAACAATAAAGTTATCTAATTTGTACAAGACCATCACTAATATTAAGATTATAATTCTTTGTGTATTTAATAATAGAAGATTCCAAGATATCTCTCTTGGTAATAGAGTTATAGAGTTAATAAACAATCACATGTTTACCAAATGGCGTCCTAGCTTCGTCTCTTCGTTGTATATCAACTGACTGTTATATTTCTCTCTTGTGTCTCCCCTGATGATGTGATTATTACACGAAAGTGCACTTGGGAACTTTTCGTGTTTCATTTTCCCCGTGGACTCATAGGAATATCTTGATCACGCGCAAAAAAATTGTGATCCTTTCCAACATGGGTATATATGTATATGTCTGTGTGTGTATATATATGTATACATTGAGATGTATAGGTATGTATATGTGCTGTGTGTGGACGTGTATGTATATACATGTGTATGTAGGTGGGTTGGGCCAATCTTTCGTCTGTTTCGTTGCGCTACCTCGCTAACGCGGGAGACAGCGACAAAGCAAAATAGATAAATAGAATAAGTAAATAAATATATATACGTTGAAATGTATAAGTATGTATATGTGCGTGTGTGGACGTGTATGTATATGCATGTGAATGTGGGTGGGTTGGGCCATTCTTTAGTCTGTTTCCTTGCGCTGCCTCGCTAACGTTATTACTCACGTGAGGGAGGTAGCGCCCAGTACGGGTGATTGAACCTTAGGGAACCTTAGGGGAAAGAATCTTTGCTTGAGTTTCTCTGTTCCTTGTTTTGGGGAGTAATACAAGAGGGGAGGATTTTCTGCTTCCCGTTTCCGCCCCTGTTAGTCGCCTTCTAAGACAAGTGAGGCATACGTGTTCAGCATATTTTCAACAGTGTTCCAAGTTTGGGAGAGTTTGAAGGGAGTAAGTTGAGAGTAAATGTGAATGAAAGTAAGTTTATTAGATGTTGCACTAGAGAGAGAGACAGTTTTGCTGGAGTGAGTGTGAATGGAGCAAACTTCGAGAAAGTTAAGTGCTTTTAGATACCTGGGAATGACCATGGCAGCGAATAGAGTCACAGAATGGGTGAAGGGGCGAAGATCCTAGGAACACTGAGGAGTATGTGGAAACAGAGGTCATGTTATGGGAAAGTGAGGATGGGTATAATTGTAGGCTAGTAGCCTCGACGGCGTTGTATGGATGCCAGGCATGAGCTCCAGATGAGAATGTACTAGAAATGAATTGTCTGAGGACAACATGTGGTGCGAGGAAGGTTTATTGAGTAAGTAATGATAGGGTAACAGAGAGAGAGAGAGAGAGAGAGAGAGAGAGAGAGAGAGAGGGGTATTAAGAAGAGTATGGTTCAGAGAGCTGAAGAGGGTGTGGTGAAATGGTAGGACGAATATGAAGCGAATGACTGAGGAAAGCTTGACAAAAGGAGACAATGAGGAGGAGGAGGAGACCGACCTGGAGATGGCAGGATGAAGTGGTAGAGGTTTCGTGTCGGTCGGTCGGTTTGGTGACCCATGATGTGATGATACGATCTGCAGGAGGCATAGGACGTTCCAACTCAGACAGACCATCTCCCCCAGAACAAGGACTACTATGCCCCCAGCGAGGACAAGCCACCCCTACTGGTGAGGGTGCACGGCGGCCCCACCTCAGAGGCCTCCACCATCCTCCGACTCGACCACCAGTTCTACACCTCCCGGGGATTCGCCATTCTGGACGTGAACTACCGTGGAAGCACCGGCTACGGCACAGAATATCGCAACAAGCTGAACGGACAGTGGGTGACTGTGATTCATCTGTATGAAAAGTAGTTCAGGAATTTATTCTATGATGTGCAGAACGGTAACCTAACTGAACTATTATTAATTGGTCTTGTATCACTAGAATTCAGAGAACAAGGGAACACAAGTGTCCTTAAAAGAGTAAATAATCAGTTTGTCTTCCGATCACATCCTTGTGTGCGTTCCTGTTTATCATATATAATCTTCAGGTACGTCTGTCACGCTAACCATAATAGTACCGTAGGTAACCACTGAAGTCATGTCTTCATTTGGTGTTACCTGTCACATGTTCACTACCGTGACCTGCCTCACCTCAGGACACTCGCCCCCCCAACAGGTGGGGCGTGTTTGACGTGGACGACGTGCTCGCTGGCGCCACCTACCTGGTCAAGGAAGGCCTGGTCGATGAGAAGAAAATCTGCATCGGCGGCGGATCTGCAGGAGGGTTCACGACCCTGGCTGCTCTGACGACTGACAAGTCGATCTTCGCTGCAGGTGAGGAGAGAGAGAGAGAGAGAGAGAGAGAGAGAGAGAGAGAGAGAGAGAGAGAGAGAGAGAGAGAGAGAGAACGATAATGAGAAAGAGAAGGTCTGAGAAGATACCACAGCGACGAAATGTTGTGTGAAATGGTTAATCGAAAGGAGGAGACAGAAGAGAGAGGTGCTGTATAAAGAGACTCTGTATAACACTGCTTTTACGACAGTGGATCTTGCATAACTTGTAGGGATTCTTTGGATTTTCAAATTTCAGCTAAATTTTTCTGATCTGTTTTATTGAAGGTCTTGACGCCTGCCACACGAACGTTAAGATATACAAACGCCTTAGTATCTTCCTCCCAAATATATGTATTCTAAGTACCATTCAGATTTGTCTTTCTTTGAAAAAAAAAAAAATCTCTTTTTGTATTTATGTTTGTCTTAATATAGCTTTGATTTAGAGTAAAGTTTTCTCTTATCCCTGACAAAGTCAGCTACCGTTCCTCCCTCCTTGTTCATCCTGACCGACCGTGTTCCGTGGTGGAAAGCATCGTATATGATGTTAGGTAGTAAATCTGATTAGTTTGTATTTCCTTATGAGCAATGCTCTCTGTATCTCTGAACTGACTCACGCGCTTACAACCATGACTCGCGCGCTTACAACCATATGTTCTACTTTCAACACTTGTGCTGGTGGCTTTATGATTATCTGACAGAATCTGTAACTAATTTCTCGACGATTTTCTGTCTTTACAGTTGCTGCAGGTTTGTTAACCGCCTGAGTTCTCCACTCTCTTACATCTATCATATAGCCTTTCATAGACACCAACTTATACACCTAACTCGACTGTCGTAGCCCTGAGAGAGAGGTACCCCATCCATGTAGCACACATGTCACCTGCTGGAGACTGTGTCCCGGTATCGACTGTCCCTTGCAACAGCAGTTGATTATCACCTCCCCTTCACAGCAGGATGGTACATGACAGTGAAATCCGTCTGTCCTTTATTAATCACCTTTACGGCTTCCGTGTACATATAGCACTAAAACGATCTACACACCAGTGAACGACAGGTCTCAGAATGATCACCTGTTAATCTTATGGGGACGATATGTCCTCAGTTTCTTTCGTCTTTGCGTCCTATTATGTCACTTTGAAAGTCTAAAGATTGCTTTTGTGATGTGTGTACGTACCTAACAACTAAGTCTTTATGTAGTGCTTAATATCGTTCCCCCGACAATGAATCAGATAATGGAACCGACTTAATCACCAGACATGGTGCTGTCTTATCTACTCACGATATCCTGACTCCTATTCAAGGCAGACAAACCCTCATCCTCTTCTTACCGCAGAGATTCCAACATATATAAATCTGCCTCGACAAACCACGACAAATAAGGTAGACTTACCTGTCTGCGGCTGCCGTCCTGCCTGGCTCTGCCACTAGTGCGCGATGCAGCCTACGTCCCCCACCACACACGCACATCGCTCAACCAGCCGGGAGAACGAGTTCCTGCACCAGACCGCTACTCTTGCTACCCCACACTAGTCAGCCCCGTCCACACTCTCCCTGACTCCATCTCTCCGCTCTCCACCGTTACTGACGCCGCCATCACTAGCGCTAACTCTTTCCCCAACACCACCAATGACGCCACCACTCACGCCAACACAAGCCCTAATGCCAACACCACCACCGAAGGCAGTATCCTCCGTCCTCCCGATCAATTATTGCTTCACTCTTCCACCTCCAGGTCCTCCCCATCACTAGCTGCTTCACCATCACTGTTTCTTCTACCCCCAGGTACTATCCATCACCCGTTCCCTCACCATCACTCTCTGTTCCATTCCCAGGTCCTCCCCAGCGTCCGTTGCCTCACCATCACTATCTGTTCTACCTCCGGGTCCTTCCCATCACCCGTCGTATCACCATCACTATCTGTTCTACCTCCGGGTCCTTTCCATCACCCATTGTATCACTATCTGTTCTACCCCCAGGTCACCCCTCCTTCCCCCTATCACCTGCAGCCTTACTACCCCCGTCTTCTCTTCGTCAGGAGCAAGTGTCTGCGGCATATCTGATCTGGAGCTGTTGGTCAGAGACACCCACAAGTTTGAGAGTCATTACATAGACTATCTGGTGGGTAGCATCGACACAGAGAAGCAACTCTATGAGGCCAGGTCCCCTTTGACGAATGCTGAGAAGCTCCAGACTCCCATTATCTTCTTCCAGGGAAGCATAGACAAGGTCTGAGCCAACACAAGTTTTATGATTGTCAGTGCGTCACTGCCGCGTTCTAGTGAACTTGTACATGTATAGAAGAATAACAATAAAATCATATTTGTTCATGTATATAGGTAATTATCTAATCTACTAATTTCAGATTGTCCCACCCAATCAAGCCAAACTTATGTTCGAGAAGGTCAAGAGCAAAGGCATTCCCTCAGCCCACATCCTCTATGAAGGTAAGCTTCTCCCACAACGTTCATAAGATTATATAGTACTGTTGGTGTCTTGTGTGTCAGGTTATTTTTCCAGGTTTGAGTTCAGATTGATAAGTGTCGTGTAGTAACAAATATCTGATTATCTTTTTTCAATTTACTATACTTATTTGCTACCCTTGGGGAAGTGATTACATATATTGTCCTGCCCCAAAAACACAAATATTGTTGCAAATTTGTTCTAAAAAGAGAGATGTACATAAACATATGTATGTGAGTAGGAGAGATGGTCAAAGGGCATTATTGGATTACGTGTTAATTGATAGGCGTGTAAAAGAGAGACTTTTGGATGTTAACGAGCAGAGAGGGGCAACTGGAAGGATGTCTGATCACTATCTTGTGGAGGCAAAGGTGAAGATACGTCTCCAGACATTTCATTTCCAACACATCCACCATTCTCCGTATAACCCTATCTACACCCCATGTCTCTCAACCATATATTACTGTTGGAACTACTATTCTTTCTAACATACCAGTTTTTGCTCTTTGAGGTGACGTTCTCGCCTTCCACACATTCTTCATCGCTCCCAAAACCTTCGCCCCCTACCTCACTCTGTGACTCACTTCCGCTTCCATGGTACCATTCACTGCAAAGTCCACTCCCAGACAATTTCTAAAACACTTCACTTACTCCAATTTTTCTCCATTCAAACTTACATCCCAACTAACTTATCCCTCAACCCTGCTAAACCTAATAACCTTGCTCATTCACATTTACTCTCAACTTTCTCCTTTCACACACTTTACCAGACTTAGTCAACCAACTTCTGCAGTTTCTCACTCGAATCAGCCACCAGTGCTATATCATCGGCGAACAGCAACTGACCCACTTCCCAAGCCCTCTCATCCCCAACAGACTGTATACTTGCCCCTCTCCCTAAAACTCTTTCATTTACCTCCCTAGCAACCCCATCCATAAACAAATTAAACAACCATGGAGACATCACGCACCCATGCCGCAGTCCGACCTTCACTGGGAACCAATTTTCGCTGCTTCTTGCAACTTACCTTCCACACCATATATTCTTAATACCTTCCACAAAGCATCTCTATCAACTCTATCATATGCCATCTCCAGATCCATAAATGATACATACATATCCATTTGTTTTTCTAAGTATTTCTCGCATACATTCTTCAAAGCAAACACCTGATCCACACACCCTCTACCAATTTTGAAACTACACTGCTCTTCCTCAATCTGATGCTCTGGTTATGCCTTCACCTTCTCAGTCAATGTCCCGTCATACAATTTTCAAGGAATACTCAACAAACTTATGCCTCGGTTGTTTAAACACTCACCTTTATACCATTTGCCTTTGTACAATGGCACTATGCATGCATTCCACCAGTCCTCAGGCACTTACCATGATCCATTCATACATTAAATATCCTTACCAACCAGTCAACAACACAGTCACCCCCTTTCTTAATATATTCAACTGCAATACCATCCAAACCCGTCGCCTTGCCGGCTTTCATCCACCACATAGCTTTCGCTGCCTCTTCTCTCTTAACCAAATCATTCTCCCTAACCCTCTCACTCCGCACACCACCCCGACCAAAACACCCTACATTTGCCACTCTATCATCAAACACATTCAGCAAAACTTCAAAATACTCACTCCATCTCCTCACTTCACCACTACCTGTCTTCACTTTCCCCCTTCTTCCCTTCACCGATGTTCCCGTTCGTTCTCTTGTCTTATGCAAGTTGTTGACCTCCTTCCTCAACATCTTTTTTTTTATTCTCACTAAAGTTTAATGATACTCTCTCACCCTAACTCTCATTTGCCCTCTTTTTCAACCCAATGCACCTTCCTCTTGACCTCCTGCCACTTTCTTTTGATACGTCTTCCAGTCATTTGCACTCCTTCCGTGTATGTATCGTCCAAACGATTTTCTTTTCTCTTTCACCAACAACTTTACTTCATCCAACCACTCACTACCCTTTCTAATCTGCCCACCTCCCAACTTTCTCATGCCACACGTATCTCTTGCACATGCCATCACTGCTTCCTTTAATACATCCCATTCCTCACCCACTTCCCTTACGTCATTTGCTCTCATCTTTTGCCATTCTGCACTCAATCTCTCCTGGTACTTCCTCACACAAATCTCCTCTCCAAGCTCACTTACTCTCGCCACTCTCTTCTCCTCAACACTTTCTCTTCTGTTTTGAAAACCTCTACAAATGTTCAACTTATCTTCCAGAAGATAGTGATTAGTCATCCCACCAGTTGCACCTCTCAGCACATTAACATCCAAAAATGTCTCTCTTACACGTCTATCAATTAACACATAATCTAATAATGCCCTTGACCATCTCTCCTACACACATACGGATACTTATGTATGTTTCTCTTTTCAAACCAGGCATTCCCGATCACTAGTCTTTTTTCAGCACACAAATCCACAAGCTCTTCACCATTTCCATTCACAACACTGAACACCCCATGTACACCAATTATACCCTCAACTGCCACATTACTCACCTTTGCATTTAAATCAGCCGTCACTATAACCCGGTCTAGTGCAAGAGGTCACAGTAGGTGCGCGTGATTTAGTATATGCTGACAACCACGAGAAAAATGAAACACGATAAGTGAATGATCACATCGTCCGGGGAGATACAAGAATGAGACAGAAGACGTAGTACAATCAGTCTATGTACAGGGAAGAGATATGGGTAAGACGTCATTGGTAAACAAGCGTTACCGGATGGTGGTGTTTGAGTCTGGCATCATGCCTGTCATAAAATTTTATTATGTGGAAAGGAAAGAGAACTGTTTACAAATTTTGCTTGCGACAAAGCTATCAACTTTGTACAGACCTTCACTAATACTAATGTTACAGTTCTTTGTGTATTCAGTAGAAAGATTTAATATTTCTCGTAGTAAAGGAGTTACAGCTAATAATTGAATTAGCATTACTCTAGTCACGACAATAGTCATAATTTTTAACATAATTAAACAAAGCAATTGAATCTTGTTCTGTTCTTATACTACATTTATGTTGCTTAAGTCTAACATAAAGATCTTTGCCAGTCTGCCCAACATAAAACATATTACAGCTTTCTCAGGGGATTCTGTAAACACAGCTCACAGAACTTGCTGGTGAGTTTTTTGATTAAGATATTCTTTATAATGTTGTTATTTCTCAAGACTATATTTACATTAATGGATCTAAGTAACCTGGAATGTAATGCAAAAATATCACTAAAAGGGAGAACTGAAAGATTCTTGGTATCAAGGCGAGGCTTGGGTTTAACTTTATAGAATTATTTCTTTGCCAACTTAAGGAATTTATCAATGAAAGATCTAGGGTACTTTAACCTGGATCTTCTCAAACTCATCATCAATAAACTTTGGACTGCAAATAAGTAATGCCCTAAGAAACATAGAATGGAATGATAATATTCTAACTCTGTCATGTTGAAATGAGAATGGATATATGAGTACACATTGGTAGGTTTTCTGTATATGCTAAACTTGAACACGTTTCTCTCTCTATGGATCATGCAATCTAAAAATGGTAACATACCATTATTTTCAATTTCTACAGTAAAGTTGATGGACGGTACTAAATTGTTAAGTAAGGGCAGAAATGTTTGCAAGTTTTCATTTGTCGGCCAAACACAAAGAACATCATCTACATACCTAAACCAAATTGCCTTATAGGGTAAGATTTCCCTCTGTAATTTTTTTCAAAGAATTCCAGGTAAAGATTACTTAATACTGGTGAAAGAGAGTTACTTATCGCCATACCAAATTTCTGAGCATAATATTCTAAACTGAATTGAGATACAGCCTTTTATACACAAATTTATCAATACAGTAAAGACAGAATTTGAAACAGGTAAATGAGTATCATCCAAGACATGAGCCAAATATTCTAAGTGGTCATCAACTGGAACTTTTGTGAACAGGGATGACACATCAGAACTTATCAGTTTGAAATGAAAATCATGTTAAAAATTATGACCATTGTATTGACTGGAATAACGATAATTCCATTATCAACTGTAACTCTTCACTGCGAGAAATGTTCTCGAATCTTTTATTATCAAATACACAAGGATTGTAACATTAACATTAGTGAAATTCTATACAAAATGGACAGCTTTGTCGTAGGCAAAATTTGTAAACAGTTCCCTTTGCTTGTCCACATAACAAAAATTTTATGACAGGCATGATGCCAGACCCGAACACCACCAACCCGAACACCATCATGCAGTAACGCTTGTTTACCAGTGGCGTCTTCGCTATATCTCTTCCTTGTATATATCAACTGACTGTACTACGTCTATCATCTCGTTCTTGTATCTTCCCTGACGATGTGATCATTACACAAGAATGCACTTGGGAACTTGTCATGTTTCATTTTCCTTTAGAATACCTGCATATATAGAGTGGTTTGGGAATGTTTTAGGAGTAATGTCTGGAGTTAATGGGGGGACAAGAGCAAAGGAAGGAGTAGCACTACTCCTGAAGCAGGAGTTGTGGGAGTATATGCAAGAGTGTAAGAAAGTAAACTCTAGATTGATATGGGTAAAACTGAAACTGGATGGAGAGAGATGGTTCGATACTGGTGCCTGTGCATCTGAGCATGAGACGAAAGATCATGAGAGGCAAGTGTTTTGGGAGCAGTCGAGTGAGTGTGTTAGCAGTTTTGATGCACGAGACCGGGTTATAGTGATGGGGGATTTAAATGCAAAGGTGAGTAATGTGGCAGTTGAAGGAATAATTGGTGTACATTGTGGGCAGTGTTATAAATGGAAATGGTGAAGAGCTTATAGATTTGTGCTGAAAAGAGACTGATGATGGGGAATAATTGGCTTAAAAAGAGAGATATAAATAAGTATACGTATATAAGTAGGAGAGATGGCCAGAGTGCGTTATTGGATTACGTGTTAATTGATAGGCGCGTGAAAAAGAGACTTTTGGATGTTAACGTGCTGAGAGGAACAAGTGGAGGGATGTCCGATCATTATCTAGTGGAGGTGAAGATGAAGATTTTTGGAGGTTTTCAGAAAAAAAAGAGAGAATATTGGGGTGAACAGAGTGGTGAGAGTAAGTGAGCTTGGGAAGGAGACTTGTGTGAGGAAGTACCAGGAGAGACTGAGTGCAGAATAGAAAAAGACGAGAGCAAAGGACGTAAGGGGAGTGGGGGAGGAATGGGATGTATTTAGGGAAGCAGTGATGGCTTGCGCAAAAGACGCTTGTAGCATGAGAAACGTGGGAAATGGGCAGATTAGAAAGAGTAGTGAGTGGTGGGATGAAGAAGTAAGATTATTAGTGAAAGGGAAGAGAGGGGCATTCAGACGATTTTTGCAGGGAAATAATGCAAATGACTAGGAGATGTATAGAAGGAAGAGGCAGGAGGTATAAAGAAAGGTGCAAGAGGTGAAAAAGAGGGCAAATGAGAGTTGGGTGAGAGAGTATCATTAAATCTTAGGGAGAATAAAAAGGTGTTTTGGAAGGAGGTAAATAAAGTGCGTAAGACAGGAGAACAAATGGGAACATCGGTGAAGGGGGCTTATGGGGAGGTGATAATAAGTAGCGTGATGTGAGAAGGAGATGGAGTGGGTATTTTGAAGGTTTGTTGAATGTTTAGATGATAGAATGGCAGACATAGGGTTTTTTTGGTCGAAAAGGTGTGCGAAGTGAGAGGGTGAGGGTCAGGGAAAATGGTTTGGTAAGCAAAGAAGATGTAGTGAAAGTTTTGCGGAAGATGAAAGCCGGCAAGGCGGCGGGTTTGGATGGTATTGCAGTGGAATCTATTAAAAAAGAGGGTGACGGTGTTGTTGGCTGGTTAGTGTGGATAATCAATACATGTATGACTCATGGTGAAGTACCTGAGGATTGGCAGAATACATGCATGGTGCCATTGTACAAAGGGAAAGGGGATAAAGGTGAGTGTTCAAATTACAGAGGTATAAGTTTGTTGAGTATACCTGAGAAATTATATGAGAGGGTATTGATTGAGAGGGTGAAGGCATGTACAGTGCATCATATTGGGGAAGAGCAGTGTGGTTTCAGAAGTGATAGAGGATGTGTGGATCAGGTGTTTGCTTTCAAGAATGTATGTGAGAAATACTTAGAAAAGCAAATGGATTTGTATGTACCATTTAAGGAACTGGAGAAGGCATATGATAGAGTTGATAGAGATGCTCTGAGGAAGGTATTAAAAGTATATGGTGTGGGAGGCAAGTTGTTAGAAGCAGTGAAAAGTTTTATCGAGGATGTAAGGCATGTGTACGAGTAGGAAGAGAGGAAAGTGATTGGTTCCCAGGGAATGTCGGTTTGCGGCAGTGGTGCGTGATGTCTCCATGGTTGTTTAATTTGTTTATGGATGGGGTTGTTAGGGAGGTAAATGCAAGAGTTTTGGAGAGAGAGGCAAGTATGCAGTCTGTTATGGATGAGAGGGCTTCGAAAGTGAGTTAGTTGTTGTTAGCTGATGATACAGCGCTGGTGGCTGATTCGGGTGAGAAACGGCAGAAGCTGGTGACTGAGTTTGGTAAAGTGTGTGAAAGAAGAAAGTTGAGAGTAAATGTGAATAAGAGCAAGGTTATCAGGTGCAGTAGGGTTGAGGGACAAGTCAATTGGGAGGTAACTTTGAATGGAGAAAAAGTGAAGGAAATGAAGTGTTTTAGATATCTGGGAGTGGATTTGGCAGCGGATAGAACCATGGAAGCGGAAGTGAGTCATAGGGTGAGGGAGGGGGCGAGGGTCCTGGGAGCATTGAAAAATGTGTGGAGGGTGAGAACTTATCACGGAAAGCAAAAATGGGTATGTTTGAAGGAATGGTGGTTCCAACAATGTTATATGGCTGCGAGGCGTGGGCTATAGATAGGGTTGTGCGGAGGAGTATGGACGTGTTGGAAATGAGATGTTTGAGGACAATATGTGGTGTGAGGTGGTTTGATCGAGTAAGTAATGAAAGGGTAAGAGACATGTGTGGTGATGGGGAGAGTGTGGTTGAAAGAACAGATGAGGGTGTATTGAAATGGTTTGGTCACATGCAGAGAATGAAAGAGGAAAGATTGACAAAGAGGATACATGTGTCAGAGGTGGAGGGAACGAGAAGTGGGAGACCAAATTGGAGGTGGAAGGATGGAGTGAAAAAGATTTTGAGCGATCGGGGTCTGAACCTGCAGGAGGGTGAAAGACGTGCAAGGAATAGTGAATTGGAACGATGTGGTGTATCGAGGTCGAAGTGCTGTCAGTGGATAGAACCAGGACATGTGAAGTGTCTGGGGTAAACCATGGAAAGTTTTGTGGGGCCTGGATGTGGAGAGGGAGCTGTGGTTTCGGTGCATTACACATGAACGTGTGAACGAATGTGGCCTTTGTTGTTTTATCCTAGTGCTACCTTGCGCGAACGCGGGGGGGGGGGGGGGATCCATTTCATGTGTGGCGGGGTGGCGACGGGAATGGCTGAGAGCAGTAAGTATGAATATGTACAGTATATATAATATATATATATATATATATATATATATATATATATATATATATATATATATAGATAGATAGATAGATAGATAGATAGATAGATAGATAGATAGATAGATGATAGATAATGATACACATGATAATGAGGGATAAAGTAATGCCAAACACCACATTTCCAGACACATGACAAAGGTCACTTGCTGTAATAGTACTCGTTGGGCAGTTATACCATGGAACTGCCTGGCTGGACGATACACATTTTAACCTTCTTTAGGTTCCTCCCAGATGTGTTGCCCCAGACCACTCCCTCGCTGGGCTACGTGTCTAGCTCAACACTACTTTCTGACACCAGACCCAAGCCAGTATCAGTCCCCTCCTCACCACCCTTACCCAAGCCTTACCCACACCTCAGAGATCAGTTTCCTCAAATAACGTAATCAAGATATAGTGGAGTCTTCCTCACCAGCTGCCCCCACGTCATGATGGATGTCTTCCTCATCAGCTGCACCCAGGTCATGATAGATGTCTTCCTCACCAGCTGCCCCCAGGTCATGATGGATGTCTTCCTCATCAGCTGCACCCAGGTCATGATAGATGTCTTCCTCACCAGCTGCCCCCAGGTCATGATAGATGTCTTCCTCACCAGCTGCCCCCAGGTCATGATAGATGTCTTCCTCACCAGCTGCCCCCACGTCATGATGGATGTCTTCCTCATCAGCTGCCCCCAGGTCATGATGGATGTCTTCCTCATCAGCTGCACCCAGGTCATGATAGATGTCTTCCTCACCAGCTGCCCCCAGGTCATGATAGATGTCTTCCTCACCAGCTGCCCCAGGTCATGATGGATGTCTTTATCAAGCCTTAACCAAGGTACAATGGCTTTCTTCATGACCAGCTGTAACCAAGGCACACTGATCACGTTCCTCAACATCCAGACCAAACTGTTTTGATCATGTTGTAAGCATGACTCCTGGAAACCACTGCATCAACTGTACCTTTGGCTGAAGAATGACAAATGCTTCATGAAATTTGGGAATCAGAATTCTAGAACTGTAAGTCGAAATTTCTTTTCAGTTGTTTTGTCCTGAAAAGTACTAAGGGCGATGTAATGTGGGTACAGAACGTCACCACTGTTTGGACGATCCCTACCAACCTACCAGAAATCAGAAAGACTTTTCTTCTGTTTATCGTAAATGTGGCAAACTCTTGCAGTTCTTAACACATCTTCATTCGTGTTATAATCAGTTGTTTTCTAATGAGTCTCTGCCTGACTTAACCTGGAAAACAAAGAATTTATCCAGCACGTAGCTCCCATGAAGAGAGTAGTGGAACTTCAGCCTGCCGCCAACTTCTACTTGTGTCCTGCCAACTGTCGCCATGAACCTGGTATCACGTCCACTCCTGGCTATTATGGCAAACCCACCTCCTATACCGCCAGCCAAAGCCACGCAGCCGTGTCTAGACCCTGATTTAATGCACGTCTTGAAAGAAATGTTTACTATTCCTGTCGTGTCCAGACTGATGTGCACCATGACTGCATCCTCTCACCCTCCTCTGGCCCTACCACACTCACTGCTGGACAACCTGGACTTCCACTTTGTTCTTCCTTCACGATAAGAACTGACAATCCATCTTACTCACTGTAGTTACTAACCATAAGGCACAGTCACTTCTCTAAGTCTCAAGCATGCATACTTCCATAGCATTCACGGGCCGCCCAGGGTCGAGCGCATAGGTTCGAATCCTAGTAGCGGCAGTCAGTCCACAGTCAGCCCAGCTGTTTATCCATCCATAAGGGTTGATCGATAAAATGGGTACCTGGCTCAGGCTAGGATATATATATATATATATATATATATATATATATATATATATATATATATATATATATATATATATATATATATATATATATATATATATATATATATATATATATATATTTTCAAACTATTTCAAGCCATTTCCCGCATTAGCAAGGTAGCGTTAAGAACAGAGGACTGGGCCTCTGAGGAATATCCTCACCTGCCCCCTTCTCTGTTCCTTCTTTAGGAAAATTAAAAAAAAAAAAACAAGAGGGGAGGATTTCCAGCCCCCCGCTCCCTCCCCTTTTAGTCGCCTTCTACGAAACGCAGGGAATACGTGGGAAGTATTCTTTCTCCCCTATCCCCAGGGATAATATATATATATATATATATATATATATATATATATATATATATATATATATATATATATATATATATATATATATATATATATATCCATATATATGTATCCAAGATATGGTTGTACTTTGTGTAATGAAGACAATTGAGAAACATCATAAGCCAATATTCCAGTTTCATGTTAAGAGAAGTGGTCCAGGCAGTAGGATACAGTGGTTAAATTGATGAAAACTACTATTGACGTTTGTGTAAATAAATTATACATTTCCCTTTTCCATAGCCAGAGGCTGAACCATTATGTGACATTCATTTTTTCAGTGCATTTCAAGCTAGAAGTTTCAGTTTTCTAAGGTATTTCTTACATTTTTCATATGTATATATATATATATATATATATATATATATATATATATATATATATATATATATATATATGTATATATATGTGTGTGTGTATGTGTGTGTGTATGTATGTATATATATATATATATACATATATATATATATATATATATATATATATATATATATATATATATATATATATATGTATATATATATATATATACATACATACACACACACATACACACACACATATATATACATATATATATATATATATATATATATATATATATATATATATATATATATATATATATATATATATATATATATATATATATTATCCCTGGGGATAGGGGTGAAAGAATACTTCACACGCATTCGTCATGTGTCGTAGAAGGCAACTAGAGGGGACGGGAGCGGGGGGCCAGAAATCCTCCCCTCCTTGTATTTTCAACTTTCTAAAAAATGGGAAACAGAAGGAGTCACGCGGAGAGTGCTCATCCTCCTCGTAGACTCAGATTGGGGTGTCTAAATGTGTGTGGATGTAACCAAGATGTGAAAAAAAGAGAGATAGGTAGTATGTTTGAGGAAAGGAACCTGGATGTTTTGGCTCTGAGTGAAACGAAGCTCAAGGGTAAAGGGGAAGAGTGGTTTGGGAATGTCTTGGGAGTAAAGTCAGGGGTTAGTGAGAGGACAAGAGCAAGGGAAGGAGTAGTAGTACTCCTGAAACAGGAGTTGTGGGAGTATGTGATAGAATGTAAGAAAGTAAATTCTCGATTAATATGGGTAAAACTGAAAGTTGATGGAGAGAGATGGGCGATTATTGGTGCATATGCACCTGGGCATGAGAAGAAAGATCATGAGAGGCAAGTGTTTTGGGAGCAGCTGAATGAGTGTGTTAGTGGTTTTGATGCACGCGACCGGGTTATAGTGATGGGTGATTTGAATGCAAAGGTGAGTAATGTGGCAGTTGAGGAAATAATTGGTATACATGGGGTGTTCAGTGTTGTAAATGGAAATGGTGAAGAGCTTGTAGATTTATGTGCTGAAAAAGGACTTGTGATTGGGAATACCTGGTTTAAAAAGCGAGTAATACATAAGTATACATATGTAAGTAGGAGAGATGGCCAGAGAGCGTTATTGGATTACATGTTAATTGACAGGCGCGCGAAAGAGAGACTTTTGGATGTAAATGTGCTGAGAGGTGCAACTGGAGGGATGTCTGATCATTATCTTGTGGAGGCTAAGGTGAAGATTTGTATGGGTTTTCAGAAAAGAAGAGTGAATGTTGGGGTGAAGAGGGTGGTGAGAGTAAGTGAGCTTGGGAAGGAGACTTGTGTGAGGAAGTACCAGGAGAGACTGAGTACAGAATGGAAAAAAGGTGAGAACAATGGAAGTAAGGGGAGTGGGGGAGGAATGGAATGTATTTAGGGAATCAGTGATGGATTGCGCAAAAGATGCTTGTGGCATGAGAAGCGTGGGAGGTGGGTTCATTAGGAAGGGTAGTGAGTGGTGGGATGAAGAAGTAAGATTATTAGTGAAAGAGAAGAGAGGCATTTGGACGATTTTTGCAGGGAAAAAGTGCAAGTGAGTGGGAGATGTATAAAAGAAAGATACAGGAGGTCAAGAGAAAGGTGCAAGAGCTGAAAAAGAGGGCAAATGAGAGTTGGGGTGAGAGAGTATAATTAAATTTTAGGGAGAATAAAAAGATGTTCTGGAAGGAGGTAAATAAAGTGCGTAAGACAAGGGAGCAAATGGGAACTTCAGTGAAGGGCGCAAATGGGGAGGTGATAACAAGTAGTGGTGATGTGTTAGTGGTGATGTTAGGGAAAATGATTTGGTAAACAGAGAAGAGGTAGTAAAAGCTTTGCGGAAGATGAAAGCCGGCAAGGCAGCAGGTTTGGATGGTATTGCAGTGGAATTTATAAAAAAAAAAAAAAAAAGGGGGGTGACTGTATTGTTGACTGGTTGGTAAGGTTATTTAATGTATGTATGACGCATGGTGAGGTGCCTGAGGATTGGCGGAATGCGTGCATAGTGCCATTGTACAAAGGCAAAGGGAATAAGAGTGAGTGCTCAGATTACAGAGATATAAGTTTGTTGAGTATTCCTGGTAAATTATATGGGAGGGTATTGATTGAGAGGGTGAAGGCATGAACAGAGCATCAGATTGGGGAAGAGCAGTGTGGTTTCAGAAGTGGTAGAGGATGTGTGGATCAGGTGTTTGCTTTGAAGAATGTATGTGAGAAATACTTAGAAAAGCAAATGGATTTGTATGTAGCATTTATGGATCTGGAGAAGGCATATGATAGAGTTGATAGAGATGCTCTGTGGAAGGTATTAAGAATATATGGTGTGGGAGGAAAGTTGTTAGAAGCAGTGAAAAGTTTTTATCGAGGATGTAAGGCATGTGTACGTGTAGGAAGAGAGGAAAGTGATTGGTTCTCAGTGAATGTAGGTTTGCGGCAGGGGTGTGTGATGTCTCCATGGTTGTTTAATTTGTTTATGGATGAGGTTGTTAGGGAGGTGAATGCAAGAGTTTTGGAAAGAGGGGCAAGTATGAAGTCTGTTGTGGATGAGAGAGCTTGGGAAGTGAGTCAGTTGTTGTTCGCTGATGATACAGCGCTGGTGGCTGATTCATGTGAGAAACTGCAGAAGCTGGTGACTGAGTTTGGTAAAGTGTGTGAAAGAAGAAAGTTAAGAGTAAATGTGAATAAGAGCAAGGTTATTAGGTACAGTAGGGTTGAGGGTCAAGTCAATTGGGAGGTGAGTTTGAATGGAGAAAAACTGGAGGAAGTAAAGTGGTTTAGATATCTGGGAGTGATTCTGGCAGCGGATGGAACCATGGAAGCGGAAGTGAATCATAGGGTGGGGGAGGGGGCGAAAATTCTGGGAGCATTGAAGAATGTGTGGAAGTCGAGAACATTATCTCGGAAAGCAAAAATGGGTATGTTTGAAGGAATAGTGGTTCCAACAATGTTGTATGGTTGCGAGGCGTGGGCTATGGATAGAGTTGTGCGCAGGAGGGTGGATGTGCTGGAAATGAGATGTTTGAGGACAATGTGTGGTATGAGGTGGTTTGATCGAGTAAGTAATGTAAGGGTAAGAGAGATGTGTGGAAATAAAAAGAGCGTGGTTGAGAGAGCAGAAGAGGGTGTTTTGAAATGGTTTGGGCACATGGAGAGAATGAGTGAGGAAAGATTGACCAAGAGGATATATGTGTCGGAGGTGGAGGGAACGAGGAGAAGTGGGAGACCAAATTGGAGGTGGAAAGATGGAGTGGAAAAGATTTTGAGTGATCGGGGCCTGAACATGCAGGAGGGTGAAAGGCGGGCAAGGAATAGAGTGAATTGGATCGATGTGGTATACCGGGGTTGACGTGCTGTCAGTGGATTGAATCAGGGCATGTGAAGCGTCTGGGGTAAACCATGGAAGGTTGGGTGGGACCTGGATGTGGAAAGGGAGCTGTGGTTTCGGGCATTATTGCATGACAGCTGGAGACTGAATGTAAATGAATGAGGCCTTTGTTGTCTTTTCGTAGCGCTACCTCGCACACATGAGGGGGGAGGGGGATGGTATTCCATGTGTGGCGAGGTGGCGATGGGAATGAATAAAGGTAGACAGTGTGAATTGTGTGCATGGGTATATATGTATGTGTCTGTGTGTGTGTATATATGTGTACATTGAGATGTATAGGTATGTATATTTGCGTGTGTGGACGTGTGTGTATATACATGTGTATGGGGGCGGGTTGGGCCATTTCTTTCTTCTGTTTCCTTGCGCTACCTCGCAAATGCGACAAAGCAAAATAAAAAAAAAAAAATATATATATATATATATATATATATATATATATATATATATATATATATATATATATATATATAGCATTAACGGGATACATTGATTAGGGCCTCAGCTGCCCGTGCCGTCTTAGCTAACAAAAGAAACAGAAGTAGTAGTTGAGTGATCTTCCATATTGCTTGTATCCACAGGTGAGGGTCACCAGTTCCTGCTCCCGGAGAACCTCAGGTCATCCCTGGAGGCTGAGGTGTATTTCTTCTCTCAGATCCTTGATATCAATCTCAGTGATGTGACCTCAAATGTAAGTCTCTCTTCAATCCTTTACTGTATATTGTGGGGATCTAAGTAACAGCAAAAGCAGTCAACATCAACACACGTACATGACCAGATTCATGGCTTATCTACATAAGGAATGTGTACATCATCTTGCAATAATCTTCAGCACCTGAAGAACGTTTCAAAAAATAAATTCGGATGGCAGTCACACCTTGACGTTGATGGCCTTAATGACCCTGGTCGTTGACAGGCCAAAAGCCCAACCAACCAGCGTTAAGCGTGCAGTTCGCCAAGCTCATCATGTACACGTGCTGATGGTGGACACGTTATCCATTGAATTCATTTGGGTTGAAGTAATTCATCACATTGTACACAACACACAGACACACACACAAATACACACACACATACACACACTCACACACATACATTGGACATTATGAGGGGCGCCTCCGATAATGGATTACGTGTGCATGTGGGAAGTAGGGACCTTTGGTAACACAAATCCGTGCATGTGCACACAGCATAGAAGCACAGTGCAACGGAGGGTGCATACACATCACAAGAGTAAGCATGTTCAGTATCATGCATGAGGACACGAGCGGGAATTGTGACACTAGTCTTGTAATAACATGATCAACGAACAGCACGTGAGGGTCAGCACATGTTCAACACACCTCACGTGTGGCCAGCATAATGAGAGCAGTAGATGTTAGGCAGCTACCGACCAGGCTGGTACTACCCTCCTGGGCTCTCAGGAGGGGTGGTGATGAATGCTTAGTGAACCAGCACTTCTGTCTCACCCATGCATGAAATACTGGCATTCTGTCCTCAAACACACTCTCCTTGCCACAAATAACACTTGACAACACTTTCCTCGTAACTCTAGATTCTCTTGCGGTGAGCGCTGTGCGCTAGACCTGTCCTTTGGCAAAATGGGAGGAGCAATAGATAGAAATCGTTTTAGGAACATTCGACAGGAGCATTAGGTTGAAACATTAAGTAGTAGGTAGGAGCCTTAGCAATGAGCATTAGATAGACGGAGGCTGGAGCATAAGGCAAGAATATAAGGAAGACAAACATTAGGTAGCTGTAGTCGGTAAGAACATTGGTAGGAGCCTCAGCAAACACAGTGCCAGAGTTACCCTCTGCCAGTGGCCTGTTAAGGCGTGATGTTAAAAAGGCTAAGAAGCGGCACCTAGTGATCACCAATTACGGAGACTCATTTGCCTTGACAATCTCCTTGAGCGAGTTTCCGAAGGGAGCGGCCGTCAGAGATACAGGTAGATAGACAGATAGCGAGCAGTATATCATCAACATACCTCACGTGTGGGCAGCACATGTTCAACAGCTTCAGCCATCAATTCGTGGACCATATATCTATAAAGCAGAAGTTCATCTCTCACCTGGGGACTTAGCATCACATTATCAGCAGAAAGTGTGTAGATCTTAATATGATAATGAAATGTATACCAACTTCGGGAGAACCTAATAAAGTACTTGCACAAAGGCTTGAGAGGTATGCGTTAAGGGTTCATATGGACAGGGTTCGAGGAGGAGTAACTCCAGAGGTATTATTGATCCGAGATAAAAAGCTTTAGAGATAAGGAGACATGTTGGCAGTATGGTCAATATCATATCTAACTGACGAGTAGCTACGACAGCAGCGTCAGGTGTTGAGGGCCGATATAACAACGTTCTGTTCTATGTTATCTTACAGTTGACGATACACAACCTGGACACCTGGAGGACCAATCACAAACAGTTGAAAACTGCCGTCAACCAGTGAAGTCTGAGCCATCTGCCGACACTATGGGGAAATCATTCATCTTTCTTGTCCTAAATAAATAGGCATAACTGAATGATCAACCTGAGTGTCATTGCCCACATTATCTTGCTTTAATCATCCATCAAAATCCCTAGCAAGTAAGCAGTTTCATCATTTTCACATCAACCCGTGAAGGTATAACGGTAAACAAAGTGCTAATCACGTTAACCATCATATCACTAATATACAGTTATCAGACTATTACTTGAGTTTTACATGTCAAGTATTCAAGCAGCTCCTTATTCACATCCAGAGCCCAAATACCTTTCCATGGTTTACCCCAAACCCTTCACATGCCCTGACTCAATTCATTGACAGCACGTCGACCCCGGTATACCACATCGTTCCAATTCACTCTATTTCTTTCACGTCTCTCACCCTTCTGTATGTTCAGGCCCCGATTGCTCAAATTCTTTTTCACTTCATCCTTCCACCTCCAATTTCGTCTCCCGCTTCTCCTTCCCTCCACCTCTGACATATATTCTCTTTGTCAATCTTTCCTCGCTCATTCTCTCCATATGTAGAAAACCATTTCAAGACACCCTCCTCTGCTCTCTCAACCACACTCTTTTTATTACCACACATCTCTCTTACCCCTACATTACTTACTTGATCAAATCACCAAACACCATATATTGTCCGCAAACATTTCATTTCCATTACATCCACCCTCCATACAACCCCATCTATAGCCCATGCCTTACAACCATATAGCATTGTTGGAACCACTATTCCTTCAAAGATACCCATTTTTTCTCTCCGAGATAACTTTCTTTCCTTCCACACATTCTTCATCGCTCCTAGAACCTTCGGCCCTTCCCCCACCCTGTGACTCACTTCCGTTTCCATGGTTCCATCCGCTGCTAAGTCCACTCCCAGATATCTAACACTCTTCACTCCCTTCAATTCTTCTACATTCAAACCTACCTCCCAATTGACTTATTCCTCAACCCCACTGAACCTAATAACCTTGCTCTTATTTATATTTATTCTCAACTTTCTCCTCTCATACACTTTACCAAACTCAGTCACCAACCTCTGCAGTTTCTCACACGAATCTGCCACTAGAGCTGTATCATCAGCGAACAACACCTGACTCGCTTCTTAGGCCCTCTCATCCACAACAGACTGCATACTTGCCCCTCTCTCCAAAATTCTTGCATTTACCTACCTAACAACCCCATCTTTAAACAAATTAAACAACCATGGGGACATCACGCACCCCTGCCGCAGACCGACATTCACTGGGAATCAATCACTTTCCTCTCTTCCTACTCGTACACATGCCTTACATCCTTGGTAAAAACTTTTCACTGCTTCTAGCTACTTACTTCCCACACCATATATCCTTAAAACCTTCCACAAAGCATCTCTATCAACCCTATCATACGCCATCTTCAGATCCATAAATGATACATACAGATCCATTTGTTTTTCTAATTATCTATTACATATATTCTTCAGAGAAAACACCTGATCAACACATCATCTAACACTTCTGAAACAACACTGGTCTTCCCCAACCTGGTACTCTGTACATGCCTTTACCCTCTCAATCAAAACCCTGCCATATAATTTCCTAGGAATACTCAACAAACTTATGCGTCTGTACTTTCAACACTCAACTTTATCCCATCTGCCTTTGTACACTGGCACTATGCATGCATTTCGTCAATCCTCAGGCACGTCACCATGGTCCATACATACAGTGAATATCCTTACTAATATATATATATACCAGGAGAGACTGAGTACAGAATGGAAAAAGGTGAGAACAATGGAAGCAAGGGGAGTGGGGGAGGAATGGGATGTATTTAGGGAATCAGTGATGGATTGCGCAAAAGATGCTTGTGGCATGAGAAGAGTGGGAGGTGGGTTGATTAGAAAGGGTAGTGAGTGGTGGGATGAAGAAGTAAGAGTATTAGTGAAAGAGAAGAGAGAGGCATTTGGACGATTTTTGCAGGGAAAAAATGCAATTGAGTGGGAGATGTATAAAAGAAAGAGACAGGAGGTCAAGAGAAAGGTGCAAGAGGTGAAAAAAAGGGCAAATGAGAGTTGGGGTGAGAGAGTATCATTAAATTTTAGGGAGAATAAAAAGATGTTCTGGAAGGAGGTAAATAAAGTGCGTAAGACAAGGGAGCAAATGGGAACTTCAGTGAAGGGCGCAAATGGGGAGGTGATAACAAGTAGTGGTGATGTGAGAAGGAGATGGAGTGAGTATTTTGAAGGTTTGTTGAATGTGTTTGATGATAGAGTGGCAGATATAGGGTGTTTTGGTCGAGGTGGTGTGCAAAGTGAGAGGGTTGGGGAAAATGATTTGGTAAACAGAGGAGAGGTAGTGAAAGCTTTGCGGAAGATGAAAGCCCGCAAGGCAGCAGGTTTGGATGGTATTGCAGTGGAATTTATTAAAAAAGGGGGTGACTGTATTGTTGACTGGTTGGTAAGGTTATTTAATGTATGTATGACTCATGGTGAGGTGCCTGAGGATTGGCGGAATGCGTGCATAGTGCCATTGTACAAAGGCAAAGGGGATAAGAGTGAATGCTCAAATTACAGAGGTATAAGTTTGTTGAGTATTCCTGGTAAATTATATGGGAGGGTATTGATTGAGAGGGTGAAGGCATGTACAGAGCATCAGATTGGGGAAGAGCAGTGTGGTTTCAGAAGTGGTAGAGGATGTGTGGATCAGGTGTTTGCTTTGAAGAATGTATGTGAGAAATACTTAGAAAAGCAAATGGATTTGTATGTAGCATTTATGGATCTGGAGAAAGGCATATGATAGAGTTGATAGAGATGCTCTGTGGAAGGTATTAAGAATATATGGTGTGGGAGGAAAGTTGTTAGAAGCAGTGAAAAGTTTTTATCGAGGATGTAAGGCATGTGTACGTGTAGGAAGAGAGGAAAGTGATTGGTTCTCAGTGAATGTAGGTTTGCGGCAGGGGTGTGTGATGTCTCCATGGTTGTTTAATTTGTTTATGGATGGGGTTGTTAGGGAGGTAAATGCAAGAGTTTTGGAAAGAGGGGCAAGTATGAAGTCTGTTGGGGATGAGAGAGCTTGGGAAGTGAGTCAGTTGTTGTTCGCTGTTGATACAGCGCTGGTGGCTGATTCATGTGAGAAACTGCAGAAGCTGGTGACTGAGTTTGGTAAAGTGTGTGGAAGAAGAAAGTTAAGAGTAAATGTGAATAAGAGCAAGGTTATTAGGTAGAGTAGGGTTGAGGGTCAAGTCAATTGGGAGGTGAGTTTGAATGGAGAAAAACTGGAGGAAGTGAAGTGTTTTAGATATCTGGGAGTGGATCTGGCAGCGGATGGAACCATGGAAGCGGAAGTGGATCATAGGGTGGGGGAGGGGGCGAAAATTCTGGGGGCCTTGAAGAATGTGTGGAAGTCGAGAACATTATCTCGGAAAGCAAAAATGGGTATGTTTGAAGGAATAGTGGTTCCAACAATGTTGTATGGTTGCGAGGCGTGGGCTATGGATAGAGTTGTGCGCAGGAGGATGGATGTGCTGGAAATGAGATGTTTGAGGACAATGTGTGGTGTGAGGTGGTTTGATCGAGTGAGTAACGTAAGGGTAAGAGAGATGTGTGGAAATAAAAAGAGCGTGGTTGAGAGAGCAGAAGAGGGTGTTTTGAAGTGGTTTGGGCACATGGAGAGAATGAGTGAGGAAAGATTGACCAAGAGGATATATGTGTCGGAGGTGGAGGGAACGAGGAGAAGAGGGAGACCAAATTGGAGGTGGAAAGATGGAGTGAAAAAGATTTTGTGTGATCGGGGCCTGAACATGCAGGAGGGTGAAAGGAGGGCAAGGAATAGAGTGAATTGGAGCGATGTGGTATACCGGGGTTGACGTGCTGTCAGTGGATTGAATCAAGGCATGTGAAGCGTCTGGGGTAAACCATGGAAAGCTGTGTAGGTATGTATATTTGCGTGTGTGGACGTACGTATATACATGTGTATGGGGGGGTTGGGCCATTTCTTTCGTCTGTTTCCTTGCGCTACCTCGCAAACGCGGGAGACAGCGACAAAGTATAAAAAAAAAAAAAAAAAAAATATATATATATATATATATATATATATATATATATATATATATATATATATATATATCATAGACCATACAAACCTCCAACAAGAGGGAGCACTACCGCTAGGCTATGATCGCCCCTAATAGGAAAATAACTATTCGAATACTGTGTATTCGAATACCCTTCGTCTCACGTTGGTGAGCAACGGGGTCTACACCGGTCATTTTCCAACAGGCTAACAAAGCCAGCAGATAACATTTTAGCATTTTATGTTGGGCAGACTGGTAAGGATCTTTCTGTTAGACTTAAGCAACATAAATATAGTATAAGAACGGGACAAGAATCAAACGCCTTGTTTAATCACTTTAAAAACTATGACCATTGTATTGACTGGAGTAATGCCATCTCCGTTATTAACTCTAACTCTATTACCACGAGAAATATCAGTGAATCTTCTATTATCAAATACACAAAAAATCATAATCAATATTAGTGATTGTCTATACAAATTAGATAACTTCATTGGTGAAAAAATTTGTAAAATAATAAGTTTATGAACGCTCGTTGTATGTCTTGGACAATCGCATGTTTACCAAATGGCGTTCTAGCTTCGTCTCTTCGATGTATATCAACTGACTTATATTTCTCTCTTGTGTCTCCCCTGATGATTTGATTATTACACGAAACTGCACTTGGGAACTTATCGTGTATCATTTTCCCCGTGGACTCATAGGAATATATATATTTGGTAAACAAGTGACTTTCTTATATATATATATATATATATATATATATATATTTTCTTTTTCTTTCATACTATTCGCCATTTCCCGCATTAGCGAGGTAGCGTTAAGAACAGAGGACTGGGCCTTAGAGGGAATATCCTCACCTGGCCCCCTCCTCTGTTCCTTCTTTTGGAAAATTAAAAAAAAAACGAGAGGGGAGGATTTCCAGCCACCCGCTCCCTCCCCTTTTAGTCGCCTTCTACGACACGCAGGGAATACGTGGGAAGTATTCTTTCTCCCATATCCCCAGGGATAATATATATATATATATATATATATATATATATATATATATATATATATATATATATATATATATATATATATATTTTATTATTTTATTATACTTTGTCGCTGTCTCCCGCGTTTGCGAGGTAGCGCAAGGAAACAGACGAAAGAAATGGCCCAACCCCCCCCCCCCCATACACATGTATATACATACGTCCACACACGCAAATATACATACCTACACAGCTTTCCATGGTTTACCCCAGACGCTTCACATGCCTTGATTCAATCCACTGACAGCACGTCAACCCCGGTATACCACATCGCTCCAATTCACTCTATTCCTTGCCCGCCTTTCACCCTCCTGCATGTTCAGGCCCCGATCACACAAAATCTTTTTCACTCCATCTTTCCACCTCCAATTTGGTCTCCCTCTTCTCCTCGTTCCCTCCACCTCCGACACATATATCCTCTTGGTCAATCTTTCCTCACTCATTCTCTCCATGTGCCCAAACCACTTCAAAACACCCTCTTCTGCTCTCTCAACCACGCTCTTTTTATTTCCACACATCTCTCTTACCCTTACGTTACTCACTCGATCAAACCACCTCACACCACACATTGTCCTCAAACATCTCATTTCCAGCACATCCATCCTCCTGAGCACAACTCTATCCATAGCCCACGCCTCGCAACCATACAACATTGTTGGAACCACTATTCCTTCAAACATACCCATTTTTGCTTTCCGAGATAATGTTCTCGACTTCCACACATTCTTCAAGGCCCCCAGAATTTTCTCCCCCTCCCCCACCCTATGATCCACTTCCGCTTCCATGGTTCCATCCGCTGCCAGATCCACTCCCAGATATCTAAAACACTTCACTTCCTCCAGTTTTTCTCCATTCAAACTCACCTCCCAATTGACTTGACCCTCAACCCTACTCTACCTAATAACCTTGCTCTTATTCACATTTACTCTTAACTTTCTTCTTCCACACACTTTACCAAACTCAGTCACCAGCTTCTGCAGTTTCTCACATGAATCAGCCACCAGCGCTGTATCATCAGCGAACAACAACTGACTCACTTCCCAAGCTCTCTCATCCCCAACAGACTTCATACTTGCCCCTCTTTCCAAAACTCTTGCATTTACCTCCCTAACAACCCCATCCATAAACAAATTAAACAACCATGGAGACATCACACACCCCTGCCGCAAACCTACATTCACTGAGAACCAATCACTTTCCTCTCTTCCTACACGTACACATGCCTTACATCCTCGATAAAAACTTTTCACTGCTTCTAACAACTTGCCTCCCACACCATATATTCTTAATACCTTCCACAGAGCATCTCTATCAACTCTATCATATGCCTTCTCCAGATCCATAAATGCTACATACAAATCCATTTGCTTTTCTAAGTATTTCTCACATACATTCTTCAAAGCAAACACCTGATCCACACATCCTCTACCACTTCTGAAACCACACTGCTCTTCCCCAATCTGATGCTCTGTACATGCCTTCACCCTATCAATCAATACCCTCCCATATAATTTACCAGGAATACTCAACAAACTTATACCTCTGTAATTTGAGCACTCACTCTTATCCCCTTTGCCTTTGTACAATGGCACTATGCACGCATTCCGCCAATCCTCAGGCACCTCACCATGAGTCATACATACATTAAATAACCTTACCAACAAGTCAACAATACAGTCACCCCCTTTTTTAATAAATTCCACTGCAATACCATCCAAACCTGCTGCCTTGCCGGCTTTCATCTTCCGCAAAGTTTTCACTACCTCTTCTCTGTTTACCAAATCATTTTCCCTAACCCTCTCACTTTGCACACCACCTCGACCAAAACACCCTATATCTGCCACTCTATCATCAAACACATTCAACAAACCTTCAAAATACTCACTCCATCTCCTTCTCACATCACCACTACTTGTTATCACCTCCCCATTTGCGCCCTTCACTGAAGTTCCCATTTGCTCCCTTGTCTTACGCACTTTATTTACCTCCTTCCAGAACATCTTTTTATTCTCCCTAAAATTTAATGATACTCTCTCACCCCAACTCTCATTTGCCCTTTTTTTCACCTCTTGCACCTTTCTCTTGACCTCCTGTCTCTTTCTTTTATACATCTCCCACTCAATTGCATTTTTTCCCTGCAAAAATCGTCCAAATGCCTCTCTCTTCTCTTTCACTAATACTCTTACTTCTTCATCCCACCACTCACTACCCTTTCTAATCAACCCACCTCCCACTCTTCTTATGCCACAAGCATCTTTTGCGCAATCCATCACTGATTCCCTAAATACATCCCATTCCTCCCCCACTCCCCTTACTTCCATTGTTCTCACCTTTTTCCATTCTGTACTCAGTCTCTCCTGGTACTTCCTCACACAGGTCTCCTTCCCAAGCTCACTTACTCTCACCACCCTCTTCACCCAACATTCACTCTTCTTTTTTGAAAACCCATACAAATCTTCACCTTAGCCTCCACAAGATAATGATCAGACATCCCTCCAGTTGCACCTCTCAGCACATTAACATCCAAAAGTCTCTCTTTCGCACGCCTGTCAATTAACACGTAATCCAATAACGCTCTCTGGCCATCTCTCCTACTTACATAAGTATACTTATGTATATCTCGCTTTTTAAACCAGGTATTCCCAATCATCAGTCCTTTTTCAGCACATAAATCTACAGGCTCTTCACCATTTCCATTTACAACACTGAACACCCCATGTATACCAATTATTCCCTCAACTGCCACATTACTCACTTTTGCATTCAAATCACCCATCACTATAACCCGGTCTCGTGCATCAAAACCACTAACACACTCATTCAGCTGCTCCCAAAACACTTGCCTCTCATGATCTTTCTTCTCATGCCCAGGTGCATATGCACCAATATATATATATATATATATATATATATATATATATATATATATATATATATATATATATATATATATATATATATCTTTCTTTTAAACTATTCGCCATTTCCCGCGTTAGCGAGGTAGCGTTAAGAACAGAGGACTGGGCCTTTTTTGGAATATCCTCACCTGGCCCCCTCTGTTCCTTCTTTTGGAAAATTTAAAAGAAAAAAAACGAGAGGGGAGGATTTCCAGCCCCCCGCTCCCTCCCCTTTTAGTCGCCTTCTACGACACGCAGGGAATACGTGGGAAGTATTCTTAATCCCCTATCCCCAGGGATAATATATATATATATATATATATATATATATATATATATATATATATATATATATATATCATCCTTGGGGATAGGGGAGAAAGAATACTTCCCACGTATTCCCTGCGTGTCGTAGAAAGCGACTAAAAGGGAAGGGAGCGGGGAGGGGGGGGGGGGGCGCTGGGAATCCTCCCCTCTCGTTTTTAATTTTCCAAAAGAAGAAACAAAGAAGGGGGGGCCAAGTAAGGATTTCCCTCAGAGGCTCAGTCCTCTGTTCTTAACACTACGTCGCTGAGGCGGGAAACGGAAAATAGTATGGAAAAAAAAAAAAAAAAAAAAAAAAAATATATATATATATATATATATATATATATATATATATATATATATATATATATATATATATATATATATATATATATATATATATATATCAATAAGAGAGATCTACATAAGTATACGTATGTACGTAGGAGAGATGGCCAGAGAGCGTTATTGGATTACATGTTCATTAATAGGCGCGTGAGAGACTTTTGGATGTTAATGTGCTGAGAGGTGCAACTAGAGGAATGTCTGATCATTATCTTATAGAGGCAAAGGTGAAGATTTGCAGAGGGTTTTCAGAAAAGAAGACAGAATGTTGGAGTGAAGAGAGTGGTGAGAGTAAGTGAGCTAGGGAAGGAGACTTGTGTGAGGAAGTACCAGGAGAGACCGAGTGCAGAAACGAAAAAGGTGGGAGAAAGAACGTAAGGGGAGTGGGGGAGGAATGGGATGTATTTTGGGAAGCAGTGATGGCTTGCACAAAAGACGTTTGTGGCATGAGAAGCGTGGGAGGTGGGCAGATTAGAAAGGGTAGTGAGTGGTGGGATGAAGAAGTAAGATTGTTAGTGAAAGAGAGGGAATAGGAATTTAGACGATTTTTGCAGGGAAATAGTGCAAATGACTGGGAGATGTATAAAACAAAGAGGCAGAAGGTCAATAAAAAAGGTGCAAAAGGTGAAAAAGAGGGCAAATGAGAGTTGATGTGAGAGAGAGTATCACCAAATTCTAGGGAGAATAAAAAGATGTTTTGGAAGGAGGTAAATAAAGTGCGTAAGACAAGAAAACAAATGGGAACATCGGTGAATGGTGCTAATGGGAAGGTAATGAAAATTAGTGGTCATATGAGAAGGGAAAGAGTGAGTATTTTCAAGGTTTGTTGAATGTGTTAGATGATAGAGTGAAAGATATAGGATGTTTTGGTCGACGTGGTGCGCGAAGTGAGAGGGTCAGGGAGAATGATTTGGTAAACAGAGAAGAGGTAGTGAAAGCTCTGCGGAAGATGAAAGCCGGCAAGGCGGCGGGTTTGGATGGTATTGCGGTGGAGTTTATTACAAAAAGGGGGTGACTGTATTGTTGGCTGGTTTGTGAGGATATTTAGTGTGTGTAGGGCTCATGGTGAAGTGCGTGAGGAGTGGCGAAATGCATGCATATTGCCATTGTACAAATGCAAAGGGGAAAAATGTGAGTCCTCAGATTACAGAGGTATAACTTTGTTGAGTATTCCTGGGAAATTATATGCAAAGGTATTGATTGAGAGGGTGAAGGCATGTACAGAGCATCAGATTGGGGAAGAACAGTGTGGTTTCAGAAGTGGTAGAGGATGTGTGGATCACGCATTTGCTTTGAAGAATATTTGTGAGAAATACTTAGAAAAACAAATGGATTTGTTTGTAACATTTATGAATCTGGAGAAGGCATATGATAGAGTTGTTAGAGATGCTATGTGGAAGGTATCAAGAGTATATGGTGTGGGAGGCAAGTTACTAAAAGTAGTGAAAAGTTTTTATCGAGCATGTAAGGCATGTATACGAGTAGGAAGAAAGGAAAGTAAGCAGAAGAGGGTGTATTGAAATGGTTTGGTCACATGGAGAAAATGAGTGAGGAAAGATTGACAAAGAGGATATATGTGTCAGAGGTGGAGGGAACGAGAAGAAGTGGGAGACCAAATTGGAGGTGGAAGGATGGAGTGAAAAAGATTTTGAGCGATCGAGGCCTGAACATGCAGGAGTGTGAAAGGCGTGCAAGGGATAGAGTACATTGAAACAATGAGGTATACCGGGGTCGACGTGCTGTCAATGGACTGAACCAGGGCGAGTGAAGCGTTTGGGATAAACCATGGAAAGATTTGTGGGGCCTGGATGTGGAAAGGGAGCTGTGGTTTCGGTGCATTATACATGACAGAGACTGAGTGCGAACGAATGTGGCCTTTGTTGTCTTTTCCTGGCGCTACCTCGCGCGCGTGCGTGGGGAGAAGGTTGCCATTTCATGTGTGGCGGGATGGCAACGGAAATGAATAAAGGCAGCAAATATGAATTATATATATATATATATATATATATATATATATATATATATATATATATATCATACAAACCTCCAACAGCAAGGGTCGAACCCGGGACCCCTGTGCAAGAGGCAGGAATGCTAACCGCTAGGCTATGGGCCTGGCTAATAGGAAACAACTATTCGAATACTAAGTACTCGAACACCCTTCGTCTCACAATGGTGAGCAACGGGGTCTATACGGGTTATTTCCCAACAGGCGCACACAGCCAGCTAATAGCATTTTACCGAACCTAACTGTACAACGCGGAGGTATATGAATACGAATAAAGTGCATAGAAACGCGCATCTTCATAGAACATACAAACCTCCAACAGCGAGGATCGAACCCGAAAAGCTATTCGAATACTTAGTATTCGAATAGTTGTTTCCTATTAGCTAGGCCCATAGCCTAGCGGTTAGAATTCCTGCCTCTTGCACAGGAGTCCCGGCTTCGATCCTGGCTGTTGAAGGTTTGCATGTTCTATGAAGGTGCGTGTTTCTTGCAGAGCAGTGTGGTTTCAGAAGTGGTAGAGGATGTGTGGATCAGGTGTTTGCTTTGAAGAATGCATGTGAGAAATACTTAGAAAAGCAAATGGATTTGTATGTAGCATTTATGGATCTGGAGAAGGCATATGATAGAGTTGATAGAGATGCTCTGTGGAAGGTATTAAGAATATATGGTGTGGGAGGCAAGTTGTTACAAGCAGTGAAAAGTTTTTATCGAGGATGTAAGGCATGTGTACGTGTAGGAAGAGAGGAAAGTGATTGGTTCTCAGTGAATGCAGGTTTGCGGCGGGGGTGTGTGATGTCTCCATGGATGTTTAATTTGTTTATGGATGGGGTTGTTAGGGAGGTGAATGCAAGAGTTTTGGAAAGAGGGGCAAGTATGAAGTCTGTTGTGGATGAGAGAGCTTGGGAAGTGAGTCAGTTGTTGTTCGCTGATGATACAGCGCTGGTGGCTGATTCATGTGAGAAACTGCAGAAGCTGGTGACTGAGTTTGGTAAAGTGTGTGAAAGAAGAAAGTTAAGAGTAAATGTGAATAAGAGCAAGGTTATTAGGTACAGTAGGGTTGAGGGTCAAGTCAATTGGGAGGTGAGTTTGAATGGAGAAAAACTGGAGGAAGTAAAGTGTTTTAGATATCTGGGAGTGGATCTGGCAGCGGATGGAACCATGGAAGCGGAAGTGGGTCATAGGGTGGGGGAGGGGGCGAAAATTCTGGGAGCCTTGAAGAATGTGTGGAAGTCGAGAACATTATCTCGGAAAGCAAAAATGAGTATGTTTGAAGGAATAGTGGTTCCAACAATGTTGTATGGTTGCGAGGCGTGGGCTATGGATAGAGTTGTGCGCAGGAGGATGGATGTGCTGGAAATGAGATGTTTGAGGACAATGTGTGGTGTGAGGTGGTTTGATCGAGTAAGTAACGTAAGGGTAAGAGAGATATGTGGAAATAAAAAGAGCGTGGTTGAGAGAGCAGAAGAGGGTGTTTTGAAATGGTTTGGGCACATGGAGAGAATGAGTGAGGAAAGATTGACCAAGAGGATATATGTGTCGGAGGTGGAGGGAACGAGGAGAAGAGGGAGACCAAATTGGAGGTGGAAAGATGGAGTGAAAAAGATTTTGTGTGATCGGGGCCTGAACATGCAGGAGGGTGAAAGGAGGGCAAGGAATAGACTGAATTGGAGCGATGTGGTATACCGGGGTTGACGTGCTGTCAGTGGATTAAATCGGGGCATGTGAAGCGTCTGGGGTAAACCATGGAAAGCTGTGTAGGTATGTATATTTTGCGTGTGTGGATGTATGTATATACATGTGTATGGGGGTGGGTTGGGCCATTTCTTTCGTCTGTTTCCTTGCGCTACCTCGCAAACGCGGGAGACAGCGAAAAAAAAAAAATATATATATATATTTTTTTTTTTTTTTTTTATACTTTGTCGCTGTCTCCCGCGTTTGCGAGGTAGCGCAAGGAAACAGACGAAAGAAATGGCCCAACCCCCCCCCCCATACACATGTATATACATACGTCCACATAAGCATATATATATATATATATATATATATATATATATATATATATATATATATATATATATATATATATATATATGTTGAAGTGTAAAGGTATGTATATGTGCGTGTGTGGACGTGTATGTATATACATGTGTATGTGAGAGGGTTGGGCCATTATTTCGTCTGTTTCCCTGAGCTACCTCGCTAACGAGGGAGACAGCGACAACGTATAATAAATATAGAATAAGAATATATATATGTATATATATATATATATATATATATATATATATATATATATATATATATATATATATATATATATATATATATATAGTGAGTGGTAGGGTAAAGAAGTAGTATTGTTAGTGAAAGACAAGAGAGACGCATTTGGACGATTTTTGCAGATGATTAGGAAATGTATGAAAGAAAGAGGCAAGAGGTCAAGAGAAAGGTACAAGAGGTGAAAAAGAGGGCAAATGAGAGAGTGTCATTGAATTTTAGGGAGAATAAAAAGATGCGTAAGACAAGAGAACAAATGGGAACATCGGTGAAGGGGGCAAATGGGGAAGTAATAACAAGTAGTGGTGAAGTGGGACGGAAATGAAGTGAATATTTTGAAGGTCTGTTGAATGTGTTTGATGATAGAGTGGCAGATATAGGGTGCTTTAGTCGAGGTGGTGTGCGAAGTGAAAGGGTCAGGGAGAAAGATTTGATAAACAAAGAAGAGGTAGTGAAAGCTTTGCGGAAGACGAAAGCCGACAAGGCAGCGGGGTTGGATGGCATTCCTGTGAAATTTATCAAAAAAAAAAGGGGGGGGGAGACTGTATTGTTGACTGGTTGGTGAGGTTATTTAATGTATGTATGACTCATGGTGAGTGCCTGAGGATTAGCGGAATGCATACATAGTGCCATTGTACAAAGGCAAAGGGGATAAAGCTGAGTGTTCAAATTACGGAGGTATAAGTTTGTTAAGTATTCCTGGGAAATTATATGAGAGGGTATTGATTGAGAGAGTCAAGGCATGTACAGATCATCAGACTTGGGAAGAACAGTGTAGTTTCAGAAGTGGTAGAGGATGTGTGGAACAAGTGCTTGCTTTGAAGAATGTATGTGAGAAATACTTAGAAAAACATATGGATTTGTAAGTAACATTTATGGATCTGGAGAAGGTATATGATAGAGTTGATAGAGATGCTCTGTCGATGTAAGGCATGTGTACGTGTAGGAAGAGGGGAAAGTGATTGGCTGTCAGTGAATGACGGTTTACATCATGGGAGCGTGATGTCTCCATGGTTGTTTAATTTTTTTATGGATGGGGTTTTTAGGGAGATGAATGCAAGAGTTCATGAGAGAGGGAAAAGCATGCAGTCTGTTATGGATGAGACGGCTTGGGAAGAGAGTCACTTGATGCTTGCTGATGATATACCGTTGGTGGCTGATTCGGGTGAGAAACTGCAGAAGCTGGTGACTAACTTTGGTAAAGTGTGTGAAAGAAGAAAGCTGAGAGTAAATGTGAATAAGAGCAAGGTTATTAGATTCAGTAGGGTTGAAGGACAAGTCATCTGGAAGGTAAGTTTGGATGGAGAAAAATTGGAGGAAGTGAAGTGTTTTAGATATCTGGGAGTGGATTTGGCAGCGGATGGATTCATGGATGCGGAAGTGAGTCACAGAGTGGGGAAGAGGTCAAAGGTTTTGGGAGAGCTGAATAATGTGTGGAAGGCGAGAACGTTATCTTAGAGAGCAAAAATAGGTATGTTTGAAGGAATAGTGGTTCCAAAAATGTTAAATGCTTGTGAGGCATGGGCTATAGATAGAATTGTGCTGAGGAGGGTGGATGTGTTGGAAATGAGATGTTAGAGGACAATATGTGGTGTGATATGGTTTGATCGAGTAAGTAATGAAAGGGTAAGAGAGATGTGTGGTATCAAAAAAAAGTGTGGTCGAGAGAGCAGAACAGGGTGTATTGAAATGGTATGGTCACATTAAGAGAATGGGTGAGGAAAGATTGACAAAGAGGATATATGTGTCAGAGGTGGAGGGAACGAGAAATGGGATACTAAATTGGAGGTGGAAGGGTAGACTGAAAAAGATTTTGAGTGATCGGAGCCTAAACATACAGGAGGGTGAAAGGCGTGCAAGAAAAGAGTGAATTGGAACGATGCGATATACCGGGGTCGACGTCCTGATACTGGATTGAACCAGGGAATGTGAAGTGTCTGGGGTAAACGATGGAAAGTTTTGTGGGGACTGGCTGTGGTAAGGGAGCTGTGGTTTCGGTGCATTAGACATGACAGCTAGAGACTGAGTGTAAACGAATGTGGCCTTTGTTGTCTTCTCCTAGCGCTACCTCGCACGCACGTGGGGAGAGGGGGGTGCCATTTCATGTGTATCTTGGTAGTGGCTTGAATGGATGAAGGTAGCATGTATGA
This sequence comes from Panulirus ornatus, assembly GCF_036320965.1. Lineage (NCBI taxonomy): Eukaryota > Metazoa > Arthropoda > Malacostraca > Decapoda > Palinuridae > Panulirus > Panulirus ornatus. The sequence continues at coordinate 22,003,186 of NC_092234.1, read as the reverse complement.
ATATGTACATGTGTATATATGTATATGTCTGTGTATGTACTTGTATGTATACGTTGAAATGTATAGGTATGTATATGTGCGTGTGTGGGCGTGTATGTATATACATGTGTATGTGGGTGGGTTATGCCATTTTTTTGTTTGTTTGCTTGCGCTACACACACACACACACACACACACACACACACACATATATATATATATATATATATATATATATATATATATATATATATATATATATATATATATATATATATATATATATATATATCTTTCTTTTAAACTATTCGCCATTTCCCGCGTTAGCGAGGTAGCGTTAGAACAGAGGACTGGGCCTTTTTTGGAATATCCTCACCTGGCCCCCTCTGTTCCTTCTTTTGGAAAAAAAAAAAAAAAAGAAAATATATATATATATATATACATATATCTATATTTTGCTTTCTCGCTGTCTCCCGCGTTTGCGACGTAGCGCAAGGAAACAGACGAAAGAAATGGGCCAACCCACCCCCATACACATGTATACACATACACGTCCACACACGCAAATATACACACCTATACATCTCAATGTACACACATATATACACACACAGACATATACATATATACACATGTACATAATTCATACTGTCTGCCTTTATTTATTCCCATCGCCACCTCCCCACACATGGAATAACATCCCCCTCCCCCCTCATTTGTGCGAGGTAGCGCTAGGAAAGGACAACAAAGGCCCCATTCGTTCACACTCAGTCTCTAGCTGTCATGTAATAATGCCCGAAACCACAGCTCCCTTTCCACATCAAGGCCCCATGCAACATTCCATGGTTTACCCCAGACGCTTCACATGCCCTGATTCAATCCATTGACAGCACGTCGACCCCGGTATACCAAATCGATCCAATTCACTCTATTCCTTGCCCGCCTTTCACCCTCCTGCATGTTCAGGCCCCGAGCACTCAAAATCTTTTTCACTCCATCTTTCCACCTCCAATTTCGTCTCCCACTTCTCCTCGTTCCCTCCACCTCCGACACATATATCCTCTTGGTCAATCTTTCCTCACTCATTCTCTCCATGTGCCCAAACCATTTCAAAACACCCTCATCTGCTCTCTCAAAAACACTCTTTTTATTTCCACACATCTCTCTTACCCTTACATCACTTACTCCATCAAACCACCTCACACCACATATTGTCCTCAAACATCTCATTTCCAGCACATCCACCCTCCTGCGCAAAACTCTATCCATAGCCCACGCCTCGCAAACATACAACATTCTTGGAATAACTATTCCTTCAAACATAGCCATTTTTGCTTTCGGATATAATGTTCTCGACTTCCACACGTTCTTCAAGGCTCCCAGGATTTTCGCCCCCTCCCCCACCCTATGATTCACTTCCGCTTCCATGGTTCCATCCGCTGCCAGATCCACTCCCAGATATCTAAAACACTTTACTTCCAACAGTTTTTCTCCATTCAAAATCACCTCCCAATATACTTGACCCTCGACCCTACTGTGCCTAATAACCTTGCTCTTATTCACATTCACTCTTAACTTTCTTCTTTCACACACTTTACCAAACTCAGTCACCAGCTTCTGCAGTTTCTCACATGAATCAGCCACCAGCGCTGTATCATCAGCGGACAACAACTGACTCACTTCCCAAGCTCTCTCATCCACAACAGACTTCATACTTGCCCCTCTTTCCAAAACTCTTGCATTCACCTCCCTAACAACCCCATCCATAAACAAATTAAACAACCATGGAGACATCACACACGCCTGCCGCAAACCTACATTCACTGAGAACCAATCACTTTCCTCTCTTCCTACACGTACACATGCCTTACATCCTCGATAAAAACTTTTCACTGCTTCTAACAACTTGCCTCCCACACCATATATTCGTAGTACCTTCCACAGAGCATCTCTATCAACTCTATCATATGCTTTCTCCAGATCCATAAATGCTACATACAAATCCATTTGCTTTTCTAAGTATTTCTCACATACATTCTTCAAAGCAAACACCTGATCCACACATCCTCTACCACTTCTGAAACCACACTGCTCTTCCCCAATCTGATGCTCTGTACATGCCTTCACCCTCTCAATCAATACCCTCCCATATAATTTACCAGGAATACTCAACAAACTTATACCTCTGTAATTTGAGCACTCACTCTTATCCCCTTTGCCTTTGTACAATGGCACTATGCAAGCATTCCGCCAATCCTCAGGCACCTCACCATGAATCATACATACATTAAATAACCTTATCAACCAGTAAACAATACAGTCACCCCCTTTTTTAATAGATTCCACTGCAATACCATCCAAACCTGCTGCCTTGCCGGCTTTCATCTTCTGCAAAGCTTTTACTACCTCTTCTCTGTTTACCAAATCATTTTCCCTAACCCTCTCACTTTGCACACCACCTCGACCAAAACACCCTATATCTCCCACTCTATCATGAAACACATTCAACAAACCTTCAAAATACTCACTCCATCTTCTCACATCACCACTACTTGTTATCACCTCCACATTAGCCCCCTTCACTGAAGTTCCCATTTGCTCCCTTGTCTTACGCACTTTATTTACCTCCTTCCAGAACATCTTTTTATTCTCCCTAAAATTTAATGATACTCTCTCACCCAAACTCTAATTTGCCCTCTTTTTCACCTCTTGCATTTGGCCGAGTTTTGCAGGGAAATAATGCAAATAACAGGAAGATGTATAAAAGAAAGAGGCAGGAGGTCAAGAGAAAGGTGCAAGAGGTGAAAAAGAGGGCAAGTGAGAGTTGGGGTGAGAGAGTATCATTAAATTTTATGGTGAATAAAAAGATGTTTTGGAAGGAGGTAAATAAAATGCGTAAGACAGGAGAACAAATGGGAACATCAGTGAAGGTGGGTAATGGGGAGGTAATAACAAGTAGTGGTGATGTGAGGAGATAGAGTGAGTATTTTGAAAGTTTGTTGAATCTGTTAGATAATAGAGTGGCAGATGTAGGGTGTTTTGGTCGATGTGGTGTGCAAAGTGAGAGGGTTAGGGAAAATGATTTGGTAAACAGAGAAGAGATGGTGAAAGCTTTGCGGAAGATGAAAGCCGACAAGACAGCAGGTTTGGATGGTATTGCAGTGGAATCTATTAAAAAAGGGGGTGACTGTATTGTTGACTGGTTGGTAAGGTTATTTAATGTATGTATGACTCATGGTGAGATGCCTGAGGATTGGCGGAATGCGTGCATAGTGCCATTGTACAAAGGCAAAGGGGATAAGAGTGAGTGTTGAAATTACAGAGGTATAAGTTTGTTGAGTATTCCTGGGAAATTATATGGAAGGGTATTGACTGAGAGGGTGAAGGCATGTACAGAACATCAGATTGGGGAGGAGCAATGTGGTTTCAGAAGCGGTAGAGGATGTGTGGATCTGGTGTTTCCTTTGAAAAATGTATGTAAGAAATACTCAGAAAAATAAATGGATTTGTGTGTAGTATTTATGGATGTGGAGAAGGCATATGATAAAGTTGATAGAGATGCTCTGTGGAATTTATTAAAAGTAGATGGTGTGGGAGGAAAGTTGCTGGAAGCAGTGAAAAGTTTTTATTGAGGATGTAAGGCATGTGTACTAGTAAGAAGAGAGGAAAGTGATTGGTTCTCAGTGAATGTCGGTTTGCAGCAGGGTTGTTTAATTTGCTTATGGATGGGGTTGTTAGGGCGGTAAATGCAAGAGTTTTGGAGAGAGGGGCAAGTATGCAGTCTGTTGTGAATAAAAGGGCTTGGGAAATGAGTCAGTTGTTGTTCGCTGATGATACAGCGCTGGTGGCTACTTCGTGTGAGAAACTGCAGAAGCTGATGACTGAATTTGGTAAAGACTGTGAAAGAAGAAAGCTGAGAGTAAATGTGAATAAGAGGAAGGTTATTAGGTACTGTGGGGTTGAGGGACAAGCCAATTGGGAGGTAAGTTTGAAGGGAGAAAAACTGGAGGAAGCGGAGTGTTTTAGATATCTGGGAGTGGATTTGGCAGCGGATGGAACCATGGAAACGGAAGCGAGTCACAGGTTGGGGGAGAGGGTGAAAGTTTTGGGAGCCTTGAAAAATGTTTGGAAGGCGAGAACATAATCTCGGAAAGCAAAAATGGGAAAGTTTGAAGGAATAGTGGTTCCAGCAATGTTATATGGTTGCGAGGCGTGGGCTATAGATAGGGTTGTGCGGAGTAGGGTGGATGTCTTGGAAATGAGGTGTTTGAGGACAGTATGTGGTGTGAGGGGCTTTGATCGAGTAAGTAATGAAATGGTAATAGAGAGATGTGTGGAAATAAAGATAGTGGTTGAGGGAGCAGAAGAGGCTGTATTGAAATAGTTTGGTCACATGGAAAGAATGAGTGAGGAAAATTGACAAAGAGGATATGTATGTCAAAGGTTGGGGAAACGAGAAGTGGGCGACGAAATTGATGGTGGAACGATGGAGTGAAAAAGATTCTGAGCGATCGGGGCCTGAACATGCAGGAGGGTGAAAGGCGTGCAGGGAAGAGAGTGAACTGGAACAATGTGGTATACCGGGGTCGACGTCCTGTCAATGGATTGAACCAGGGCATGTGAAGCGTCTGTGGTAAACCATGGAAAGTTTTGTGGGGCCTGGATGTGGAAAGGGAGCTGAGGTTTCAGTGCATTATACATGGCAGTTCGAGACTGAGTGTGAACGAATGTGGCCTTTGTTGTCTTTTCCTAGCTCTACCTCACTAGGGGTTGTAATTTTATGTGAGGCGGAGTGGCAACGGGAATGAATATAGGAAGCAAGCATGAATTATGTACAAGTGCATATATGTATATGTCTGTGTATGTATATATATGTATACGTTGAAATGTATAGGTATGTATATGTGCGTGTGTGGACGTGTATGTATATGCATGTATATGTGGGTGGGTTGGGCCATTCTTTCATCTGTTTCCTTGCGCTACCTCGCTAACGCAGGAGAAAGCGACAAAGTATAAATAGATAGATATGAAATAAATAAATGAATATATATATATATATATATATATATATATATATATATATATATATATATATATATATATATATATATATATATTATTTATTTATTTATTTATTTATTTATTTTGCTTTGTCGCTGACTCCCGCGTTTGCGAGGTAGCGCAAGGAAACAGACGAAAGAAATGACCCAACCCACCCCCATACACATGTATATACATACACGTTCTCACACGCAAATATACATACCTATACATCTCAATGTACACATATATATACACACACAGACACATACATATATACCCAGCCACACAATTCACACTGTCTGCCTTTATTCATTCCCATCGCCACCTCGCCACACATGGAATACCTTCCTCCTCCCCCCTCATGTGTGCGAGGTAGTGCTAAGAAAAGACAACAAAGGCCCCATTCGTTCACACTCAGTCTCTAGCTGTCATGCAATAATGGCCGAAACCACAGCTCCCTTTCCACATCCAGGCCCCACACAACATTCCATGGTTTACCCCAGACGCTTCACATGCCCTGATTCAATCCACTGACAGCACGTCAACCCCGGTATACCACATCGATCCAATTCACTCTATTCCTTGCCCGCCTTTCACCCTCCTGCATGTTCAGGCCCCGATCACTCAAAATCTTTTTCACTCCATCTTTCCACCTCCAATTTCGTCTCCCACTTCTCCTTGTTCCCTCCACCTCCGACTCATATATCCTCTTAGTCAATCTTTCATCACTCATTCTCTCCATGTGACCAAACCATTTCAAAACACCCTCTTCTGCTCTCTCAACCACGCTCTTCTTATTTCCACACATCTCTCTTACCCTTACATTACTTACTCGATCAAACCACCTCACACCACACATTGTCCTCAAACATCTCATTTCCAGCACATCCACCCGCCTGCGCACAACTCTATCCATAGCCCACGCCTCGCAACCATACAACATTGTTGGAACCACTATTCCTTCAAACATACCCATTTTTGCTTTCCGAGATAATGTTCTCGACTTCCACACATTCTTCAAGGCTCCCAGGATTTTCGCCCCCTCCCCCACCCTATGATTCACATCCGTTTCCATGGTTCCATCCGCTGCCAGATCCACTCCCAGATATCTAAAATACTTACCAACCAGTCAACAATGCAGTCACCCCCTTTTTTAATAAATTCCACTACAATACCATACAAACCTGCTGCCTTGCTGGCTTTCATCTTCCGCAAAGCTTTTACTACCTCTTCTCTGTTTACCAAATCATTTTCCCTAACCCTCTCACTTTGCACACCACCTCGACCAAAACACCCTATATCTGCCACTCTATCATCAAACACATTCAACAACCCTTCAAAATACTCACTCCATCTCCTTCTCACATCACCACTACTTGTTATCACCTCCCCATTAGCGCCCTTCACTGAAGTTCCCATTTGCCCCCTTGTCTTACGCACTTTATTTACCTCCTTCCAGAACATCTTTTTATTCTCCCTAAGATTTAATAATACTCTCTCACCCCAACTCTCATTTGCCCTCTTTTTCACCTCTTGCACCTTTCTCTTGACCTCCGGTCTCTTTTTTTTATACATCTCCCACTCAATTGCATTTTTTCCCTGCAAAAATCGTCCAAATGCCTCTCTCTTCTCTTTCACTAATAATCTTACTTCTTCATCCCACCACTCACTACCCTTCCTAATCAACCCACCTCCCACGCTTCTCATGCCACAAGCATCTTTTGCGCACTTCATCACTGATTCCCTAAATACATCCCATTCTTCCCCCACTCCCCTTACTTCCATTGTTCTCACCTTTTTCCATTCTGTACTCAGTCTCTCCTGGTAATTCCTCACACAAGTCTCCTTCCCAAGCTCACTTACTCTCACCACTCTCTTCACCCCAACATTCTCTCCTCTTTTCTGAAAACCCATACAAATCTTCACCTTATCCTCCACAAGATAACGATCAGACATCCCTCCAGTTGCACCTCTCAGCACATTAACATCCAAAAGTCTCTCTTTCGCGCGCCTGTCAATTAACACGTAATCCAATAACGCTCTCTGGTCATCTCTCCTACTTACATACGTATACTTATGTATATCTCGCTTTTTAAACCAGGTAATCCCAATCTCCAGTCCTTTTTCAACACATGAATCTACAAGCTCTTCACCATTTCCATTTACAACACTGAACACCCCATGTATACCAATTATTCCTTCAACTGCCACATTACTCACCTTTGCATTCAAATCACCCATCACTATAACCCGGTCTTGTGCATCAAAACCACTAACACACTCATTCAGCTGCTCCCAAAACACTTGCCTCTCATGATCTTTCTTCTCATGCCCAGGTGCATATGCACCAATAATCACCCATCTCTCTCCATCGACTTTCAGTTTTACCCATATTAATCGAGAATTTACTTTCTTACATTCTATCACATACTCCCACAACTCCTGTTTCAGGAGTACTGCTACTCCTTCCCTTGCTCTTGTCCTCTCACTAACCCCTGACTTTACTCCCAAGACATTCCCAAACCACTCTTCCCCTTTACCCTTGAGCTTCGTTTCACTCAGAGCCAAAACATCCAGGTTCCTTTCCTCAAACATACTACCTATCTCTCCTTTTTTCACATCTTGGTTACATCCACACACATTTAGACACCCCAGTCTGAGCCTACGAGGAGGATGAGCACTCCCCGCGTGACTCCTTCTGTTTCCCATTTTTTTTTCTTTTTTTTTAGAAAGTTAAAATACAAGGAGGGGAGGATTTCTGGCCCCCCGCTCCCGTCCCCTCTAGTCGCCTTCTACGACACGTGAGGAATGCGTGGAAGTATTCTTTCACCCCTATCCCCAGGGATAATATATATATATATATATATATATATATATATATATATATATATA
>NC_092234.1:21982772-21992772 GCF_036320965.1 Panulirus ornatus | reverse complement strand
ACACATATATCCCCTTTGTCAATCTTTCCTCACACATTATCTCTATGTGACTAAGCCATTTCAATACACCCTCTTCTGCTATCTCAAACACACTCTTTTTATTACCAAATATCTCTCTTACCCTTTCATTACTCAATCGAACAAACCACCTCACACTACATATTGTCCTCAAACATCTCATTTCCAACAAATCCACCCTCCTCCTTGCAACCCTCTCTATAGCCCATGCGTCATAACTATATAACATTGTTGGAACCACTATTCCTTCAAACATACCCTTTTTTGCTCTCCGAGATAACGTTCTCCCCTTCCACACATTCTTCAACGCTCCTAAAACCTTCGCCCCCTCCCCAACCCTGTGACTCACTTCCGCTTCCATGATTCCATCCGCTGTTAAATCCACTCCCAGATATCTAAAACGCTTCACCTCCTACAGTTTTTTTTTTTTATTCAAACTTACCTCCTAATTAACTTGTCCCTCAACCCTACTGAAACTAAAAAACTTTTCTCCATTCAAACTTTCCTCCCAGTTGACTTGTCCCTTAATCCTACTGTACCTATTAAACTTGCTCTCATTCACGTTTACTCTCAGCTTTCTTCTTTCACACACTTACTAAACTCTGCAGTTTCCCACACGAATCAGCAACCAGCGCTATATCAACAGCGAACAACAACAGACTCACTTTCCAAGCACTCTCATCCACAACAGACTGTATACTTGCCCCTCTCTTCAAAACTCTTCCATTCACCTCCCTAACAACCCCATCCATATACGAATTAAACAACCATGGAGACGTCACGCACCCTTGCCGCAAACCAACATTCACTGAGAACCAATCACTTTCCTGTCTTCCTACTCGTACACATGCCTTACATCCACAATAAAAACTTTTCTCTGCTTCTAGCAACTTACCTCCCACATCATATACTCGTAATACCCTCCACAGAGCATCTCTATGAACTCTGTCATATGCCTTCTCCAGATCCATAAATGTTACATATAAATCCATCTGTTTTTCTAACTATTTCTCACATACATTCTTTAAAGCAAACACTTGATCCATACATCCTCTACCACTTCTGAAACCACACTGGTCTTCCACAGTTTGATACTCTGTACATGTCTTCGCCCTCTCAATCAATACCCTTCCATATAATTTCCCATGAATACTAAACAAACTTATACCTCTGTAATTTCAACACTCACCTTTATCCCCTTTGCCTTTGTACAATGGCACCATGCATGCATTCCGCCAGTCCTCAGGCACTTCACCATTGAATATCCTCACCAACCAGTCAACATTAAAGTCACACCCTTTTTTAATAAATTCCACTGCAATACCATCCAAACCCGCCGCCTTGCCAGCTTTCATCTTTTGCAAAGCTTTCACTACCTCTTCTCTGTTTACCAAACCATTCTTCCAAACTCTCTCACTTCGCACACCACCTCGACCAAAACACCCTATATCTGCCATTCTATCGTCTAACACATTCAACAAACCTTCAAAATACTTACTCCTCGCTTCACCACTACTTGTTACTACCTCCCATTAGCACTCTTCACCGTTGTTCCCATTTGTTCTCTTGTCTTACGCCCTTAATTTACCTCCTTCCAAAACATCTTTTTATTCTCCCTAAAATTTAATGTTACTCTCTCACCCCAACTCTCATTTGCCCTCTTTTTCACCTCTTGCTCCTTTCTCTTGACCTCCTGCCCTTTTCTTTTATACATCTCCCAACCATTTGCACAATTTCCCTGCAAAAATCGTCCAAATGCCTCTCTCTTCTCTTTCACTAATAATCTTACTTCTTCATCTCACCACTCACTACCCTTTCTAATTTAGCCACCTCCCACCTTTCTCATGCCACAGGCATCTTTTGCGCAAGACATCACTGCTTTCCTAAATACATCCCATTCCTCACCCACTCCCCTTACGTCATTTGCTCTCACCTTTTTCCAATCTGCACTCAATCTCTCCTAGTAGTTCCTCACACAAGTCTCCTATAAAAGCTCACTTACTCTCACCACTTTCTTCACCCCAACATTCTCTCATCTGAAAACCTCTAGAAATCTTCACCTTCGCCTCCACAAGATAATGATCAGACATCCCTCCAGTTGCCCCTCTCAACACATTAACATCCAAAAGTCTCTCTTTCACGCGCCTATCAATTAACACGTAATCCAATAACACTCTCTGGCCATCTCTCCTACTCACATACTTATGTATACCTTTCTTTTTAAACCAGATATTCCCAATCACCAGTCCTTTTTCAGCACACAAATCTACAAGCTCTTCACCATTTCCATTTACAACACTGAACACCCCATGTACACCAATTATACGCTCAACTGCCACATTTCTCATCTTTGCATCCAAATCACCCATCACTATATCCCAGTCTCGTGCATCAAAACTGCTAACACCCTCACTCAGATACTCCCAAAACACTTACCTCTCATGATCTTTCTTCTCATAAAGAGGTGCACAGGCACCAATGATCACCCATCTCTCTTCATCCACTTTCAGTTTTACCCATATTAGTCGAGAGTTTCTCTTACACTCTATCACATACTCCCACAACTCCTGCTTCAGGAGTAGTGCTACTCCTTCCTTTGCTCTTGTCCTCTCACCAACCCCAGACTTTACTCCCATAACATTCCCAATCCACTCTTTCTATTTGCACTTGAGCTTCGTTTCACTCAGGGCCAAAACATCCAGGTTCCTTTCCTCAAACATACTACCTGTCTCTCCTTTTTCCTCATCTTAGTTACATCCACACACATTTAGACACTCCAATCTGAACCTTCGAGGAGGATGAGCATTCCCCGCGTGACTCCTTTTGTTTCCCATTTTAGAAAGTTGAAATACAAGGAGGAGAGGGTTTCTAGCCCCCGCTCTCGGCCCAATTAGTCACCTTCTACGACACGCGGGGAATGCGTAGGAAGTATTCTTCTCCTCTATCCCCAGGTATGATTGATATATATATAAATATATATATATATATATATATATATATATATATATATATATATATATATATATATATATATATATATATATATAATTCTACCGGGGTCGACGTGCTGTCAATGGATTAAACCAGAGCATGTGAAGCGTCTGGGGTAAACCATGGAAAGTTTTGTGGGGCCTAAATGTGGAAAAGGAGCTGTGGTTTCAGTGCATTACACATGACAGCTAGAGATTGAGTGTGAGCGAGAGTGGCGGGGTGGCAACGAGAGTGGATGAAGGCAGCATGTAGGAATATGCACATGTGTATAAATGTATATGTCTGTGTATGTATATGTTGAAATGCAAAGGTGAGTGTGTGGGCGTTATGCATATACAACACTGTGGGTGGGTTGGTCCATTCTTTTGTCTGTTTCCTTGCGCTACCTCGCTAACGCGGGAGACAGCGAAAAGTATAATCGATGAATAAGTGAATATGTGTTTTCACTTTCTAAATGGGGAAACAGAAGGAGTCATGCGGGGAGTGCCCATCCCCCTCGAAGGCCCAGATTGGGGTGTTTAAATGTGTGGATGTAACCAAGATGAGAAAAGAAAGGAGAGATAGGTAGTATGTTTGAGGAAAGGAACCTGGATGTTTTGGCTCTGAGTGAAAGAAAGCTCAAGTGCAAATGGGAAGAGTGGTTTGGTAATGTTTTGGGAGTAGACTCTGGGGCTGGTGAGAGGACAAGAGCAAAGGAAGGAGTAGCACTACTCCTGAAGCAGAAGATGTGGGAGTATGTGATAGAGTGTAAGAAAAACTCTAAACTGATATGGGTAAAACTGAAAGTAGATGGAGAGAGATGGGTGATTATTGGTGCCTATGCACCTCTGCATGAGAAGAAAGATCATGAGAGGTAAGTCTTTTGGGAGTAGCTTAGTGTATTAGCAGTTTTGATGCACGAGACCGAGTTATAGTGATGGGTGATTTGAATGCAAAGGTGAGTAATGTGGCAGTTGATAGAATAATTGGAGTACATGGGGTGTTCAGTGTTGTAAATGGAAATGGTGAATGGTGAAGAGCTTGTAGATTTGTGTGCTGAAAAAGGACTGGTGATTGGGAATATCTGGTTTAAAAAGAAGTATAAATTAGTATACGTATGCAAGTAGGAGAGATGGCCAAAGAGCGTTATTGGATTACGTGTTAATTGATAGGAGCGTGCAAGACAGACTTTTGGATGTTAATGTACTGAGAGGTGCAACTGGAGGGATGTCTGACAATTATCTTGTAGAAGCGAAGGTGAAGATTTGGAGATGTTTTGAGAATAGAAGAGAAAATGTTGGGGTGAAGAGAGTGGTGAGAGTAAAAGAGCTTGGGAAGGAGCCTTGTGTGAGGAGGTACCAGAAGAGACTGAGTGCAGAATGGAAAAAGGTGAGAGCAAAAGACGTAAGGGGAGTCGGGGAGGAATGGGATGTATTTAGGGAAGCAGTGATGGCTTCCGCAAAAGATGCTTGTGGCATGAGAAGCGTGGGAGGTGGGCAGATTAGAGAGTGTAGTGAATGGTGGGACGAAGTAAGATTATTAGTGAAAGAGAAGAGAGAGGCATTTGGACGAGTTTTGCGGGGAAATGGTACAAGTGACTGGGAAATGTATAAAAGAAAGAGGTAGGAGGTCAAGAGAAAGGTGCAAGAGGTGAAAGAGAGGGCAAATGAGAGTTGGGGTGAGAGTATCATTAAATTTTAGGGAGGATTAAAAGATGTTTTGGAAGGAGGTAAATAAAGTGCGTAAGACAAGAGAACAAGTGGGAACATCGGTGATAGGGGCTAAAGGGGAGGTAATATCAAATAGTGGTGATGTGAAGAGATAGAGTGAGTATTTCGAGGGTTTGTTGAATGTGTTAGATGATAGAGTGGCAGATATATGGTGTTTTGGTGGAGGTGGTGTGCGAAATGAGAGGGTCAGGGAGAATGGTTTGGTAAACAGAGAAGAGGTATTGAAAGCTTTGCGGAAGATGAAAGCCGGCAAGGGGTGGATTTGGTTGGTATTGCAGTGGAATTTATTAATAAAGGGGGTGACGGTGTTGTTGACTGGTTGGTGAGGATATTCAATGTATGTATGGCTCATGTTGAAGTGCCTGAGGATTGGCGGAATGCATGCATAGTGCCACTGTACAAAGGAAAAGGGGATAAGAGTGAGTGTTCAAATTACAGAGGTATAAGTTTGTTGAGTATTCCTGGGAAATCATATCGGATGATATTGATTGAGAGGGTCAAGGAATGTAAAGAGCATGAGATTGCGGAAAAGAAGTGTTTTTTCAGAAGTAGTAGAGGATGTGTGGATCAGGTGTTTCCTTTAAATGTATGTGAGAAATACTTAGAAAAACAAATTGATTTGTATGTAGCATTTATGGATCTGGAGATGGCATATGATAGACTTGATAGCTGCTCTGTGGAAGGTATTAAGAGAATATAGTGTGGGAGGTAAGTTGTTAGAAGCAGTGAAAAGGTTTTATCGAGAATATTCTCAGTGAATGTTGGTTTGCGGCAGGGGTAGGTGATATCTCCATGGTTGTTTAATTTGTTTATGGATGGGGTTGTTAGGGAGGTGAATGCAAGAGTTTTGGAAAGAGGGGCAAGTATGCAGTCTGTTGTGGATGAGAGAGCTTGGGAAGTGAGTCAGTTGTTGTTCGCTGATGATACAGCGCTGGTGGCTGATTCATGTGAGAAACTGCAGAAGCTGGTGACTGAGTTTGGTAAAGTGTGTGAAAGAAGAAAGCTGAGAGTAGATGTGAATAAGAGCAAGGTTATTAGGTACAGTAGGGTTGAGAGTCAAGTCAATTGGGAGGTAAGTTTGAATGGAGAAAAACTGGAGGAAGTAAAGTGTTTTAGATATCTGGGAGTGGATTTGGCGGCGGATGGAACCATAGAAGCGGAAGTGAATCATAGAGTGGGGGATGGGGCGAAAGTTCTGGGAGCCTTGAAGAATGTGTGGAAGTCGAGAACATTATCTTCGAAAGCAAAAATGGGTAAGTTTGAAGGAATTGTGGTTCCAACAATGTTATATGGTTGCGAGGCGTGGGCTATGGATAGAGTTGTGCGCAGGAGGGTGGATGTGCTGGAAATGAGATGTTTGAGGACAATATGCGGTGTGAGATTGTTTGATCGAGTAAGTAATGTAAGGGTAAGAGAGATGTGTGGAAATAAAAGGAGTATGGTTGAGAGAGCAGAAGAGGGTGTTTTGAAATGCTTTGGTCACATGGAGAGAATGAGTGAGGAAAGATTTATAAAGAGGATATATGTGTCAGAGGTGGAGGGAAGGAGGAGAAAAGGGAGACCAAATTGGAGGTGGAAAGATGGAATGAAAAAGATTTTGGGTGATTTGGATCGATGTGGTATACCGGGGTTGACTTGCTGTCAGTGGATTGAATCAGGGCATGTGAAGCGTCTGGGGTAAACCATGGAAAGCTGTGTAGGTATGCATATTTGCGTGTGTGGACGTATGTATATACATGTGTATGGGGGTGGGTTGGGCCATTTCTTTCGTCTGTTTCCTTGCGCTACCTCGCAAACGCGGGAGACAGCGACAAAGCAAAAAAAAAAAAAGAAAAAAAAATATATGATAAAAAATATAATAAAAAACAAAGTATAATAAAATAAAAAATATAAATAAAATATATATATATATATATATATATATATATATATATATATATATATATATATATATATATATATATATATATAAATATATATATATATATATATATATATATATATATATATATATATATATATATATATATATATTTATATATATATATATATATATATATATATATATATATATATATATATATATATATATATATTCTTTTTTCTTTCAAACTATTCGCCATTTCCCGCATTAGCGAGGTAGCGTTAAGAACAGAGGACTGGGCCTTTGAGGGAATACCCTCACCTGGCCCAATTCTCTGTTCCTTCTTTTGGAAAAAAAAAAAAAACGAGAGGGGAGGATTTCCAGCCCCCCGCTCCCTCCCCTTTTAGTCGCCTTCTACGACATGCAGGGAACACGTGGGAAGTATTCTTAATCCCCTATCCCCAGGGATATATATATATATATATATATATATATATATATATATATATATATATATATATATATATATATATAATCCTCCCCTCTTGTTTTTTTTTTCTATTTTCCAAAAGAAGGAACAGAGAAGGGAGTCAGGTGAGGATATTCCCTTAGAGGCCCAGTCCTCTTTTCTTAACGCTACCTTGCTAACGCGGGAAATGGCGAATAGTTTGAAAGAAAGAAAAGAATATATATATATATATATATATATATATATATATATATATATATGTGTGTGTGTGTGTGTGTGTGTGGATAGGGGAGAAAGAATACTTCCCACGCATTCCTCACGTGTCGTACAAGGCGACTAAAGGGAACGGGAGCGGGGGGGCCAGAAACCATCCCCCCCTTGTATTTTAACTTTATAAAACGGGAAACAGAAGAAGGAGTCACGCGGGGAGTGCTCATCCTCCTCGAAGGATCAGATTGGGGTATCCAAATGTGTGTGGATGTAATCAAGATGAGAAAAAAGGAGAGATAGGGAGTATGTCTGAGGAAAGGAACCTGGATGTTTTGGCTCTGAGTGAAACGAAGCTTAAGGGTAAAGGGGAAGAGTGGTTTGGGAGTGTCTTGGGAGTAAAGTCAGGGGTTAGTGAGAGGACAAGGGCAAGGGAAGGAGTAGCACTACTCCTGAAACAAGAGTGGTGGGAGTATGTGATAGAGTGTAAGAAAGTAAACTCTAGATTGATATGGGTAAAACTGAAAGTGGATGGAGAGAGATGGGTGATTATTGGTGCATATGCACCTCGGCATGAGAAGAAAGATCATGAGAGGCAAGTGTTTTGGGAGCAGTTGAGTGAGTGTGTTAGTAGTTATTATGCACGAAACAGGGTTATAATGATGGGTGATTTGAATGCAAAGATGAGTAATGTGGCAGTTGAGGGAATAATTAATGTACATGGTGGTCAGTGTCGGAAATGGAAATGGTGAAGAGCTTGTAGATTTATGTGCTGAAAAAGGACTGGTGATTGGCAATACCTGGTTTAAAAGGAGAGATATACATGAGTATACGTATGTAACTAGGAGAGATGGCCAAAGAGCGTTATTGGATTACGTGTTAATTGATAGACGCGCGAAAGAAGACTTTTAGATGTTAAAGTGCTGAGAGGGGCAACTGGAGGGATGTCTGATCATTATTTTGTGGAAACGATGGTGAAGATTTGTAGAGGTTTTCAGAAAAGAGGAGAGAATGTTGGGGTGAACAGAGTGGTGAGAGTAAGTGAGCTTGGGAAGGAGACTTGTGTGTGGAAGTACCAGGAGAGACTGAGTACAAAATGGAAAAAGGTGAGAACAATGGAAGTAAGGAGAGTGGGGGAGGAATGGGATGTATTTAGGGAAGAAGTGATGGCTTGTGCAAAAGATGCTTGTGGTATTAGAAGCGTGGAGGTGGGCAGATTAGAAAGGGTAGTGAGTGGTGGGATGAAGAAGTAAGATTATTAGTGAAAGAGAAGAGAGAGGCATTTGGACGAGTTTCAAAGTGAAATAATGCACATGACTGGAAGATGTATAAAAGAAACACACAGGAGCTCAAGAGAAAGGTGCAAGAGGCGAAAAAGAGGGCAAATGAGAGTTGGGGTGAAAGAATCATTAAATTCTAGTGAGAATAAAAAGATGTTTTGGAAGGAGGTAAATTTAGAGCGTAAGACAAGAGAACAAATGGGAACATCAGTGAAGGGGGGGTAATGGGGAGGTGATAGCAAGTAGTGGTGATGTGAGAAGATGGAGTGAGCATTTTGAAGGTTTGTTGAATGTGTTTGATGATAGAGCGGCTGATGTAGGGTGTTTCGGTCGACGTGGTGTGCAAAGAGAGTGTTAGGGAGGATAATTTGGTAAACAGAGAAGGGGTAGCAAAAACTTTGCGGAAGATGAAAGCCGGAAAGGCAGCGGGTTTGGATGGTATTGCAGTGGAATTTATTAAAAAAGGGGTGACTATTTTGTTAACTGGTTGGTAAGGTTATGTAATGAATGTATGACTCATGGTAAGGTGCCTGAGGATTGGCGAAATGCTTGCATAGGGCCATTGTACAAAGGCAAAGGGGATAAGAGTGAGTGCCCAAATTACAGAAGTATAAGTTTGTTGAGTATTCCTGGGAAATTAAATGTGAGGGTATTGATTGAGAGGGTGAAGGCATGTACAGAGCATCAGATTGGGGAAGAGTAGTGTGGTTTCATAAGTGCCGGAGGATGAGTGGATCAGGTGTTTGCTTTGAAGAATGTATGAGAGAAATACTTAGAAAAGCAAATGGATTTCTATGTAGCATTTATGAATCTGGAGAAGGCATATGATAGAGTTGATAGAGATGCTCTGTGGAAGGTATTAAGAATATATGGTGTGGGAGGTAAGTTGTTAGAAGCAGTGAAAAGTATTTATCGAGGATGTAAGGCATGTATACGTGTAGGAAGAGGAAAGTGATTGGTTCTCAGGGAATGTTGGTTTGTGGAAGGGGTGTTTGGTGTCTCCATGGTTGTTCAATTTGTTTATGGATGGGGTTCGTTAGGGAGGTGAATGCACGAGTCTTGAAAAGAGGGGCAAGTATGCAGTCTGTTGTGGATGAGAGCTTGGGAAGTGAGTCAGTTATTGTTCGCTGATGATACAGGGTGGTGGTGTCTCGGTTGAGAAAATGCAAAAGCTGGTGACTGAGTTTGGTAAAGTGTGTGATAAAGAAGAAGCTGAGAGTAAATGTGGAATAAGAGCAAGGTTATTAGGTACAGTAGGGTTTGTTTGAGGGACAAGTCAATAGGGACTTAAGTTTGAATGGAGAAAAAAACTGAAGGAAGTGAAGTGTTATAGATATCTGGGAGTGATTTGGCAGGCGGATGGAAACCATGGAAGCGGAAGTGAATCATAGGAGTGGGGGGGGGCGAAAGTTCTGGGAAGCGTGGGTGGAAGTCAAGAATGTTAATTTGGAAAGCAAAAAAT
>NC_092234.1:21823659-21982672 GCF_036320965.1 Panulirus ornatus | reverse complement strand
TCTTACCATTTCATTACTTGATCAAACCACCTCACACCACATATTTTCCTCAAACATCTCATTTCCAACATACCCACCATCCTCCACACGAACCTATCTATATGCCACGCCTCACAAACATATAACATTGTTGGAACCACTATTCCTTCAAACATACCTATTTTTGCTTTCTGAGATAATGTTCTTGCCTTCCACACATTTTTCAATGCTCCCAGAACTTTCACCCCCTCCCCCCACCCTGTGACTCACTTCCGCTTTCATGGTTCTATCCGGTGCCAAATCCACTCCCAAATAAAATCATCTAGCCATATTCTTCTTACTTGAAACAGCTTTGATTCAGCTATATTATCTTCTCTTAATAAATACTCATAAAGCTGATGATCCTTAGAACTAAGCTGAAGGTTAATAAGGCTGCTTTTCTTCTTGTTTCATGCTCTATGTATAATGAAAGGCATTACTCCATCTTCTACATAAGTGGTTTTCTAACCCTCGTGGTTACTTTGGCTGAAAGAGTAGTGGACTACCGCACTTCAAATTTTTTCTGCAATTTTCTTTATGTTGTGGATTGTAGTTTCACCTGAGCAGTAAAAATGACCAAGAAATGATAATCCCTCACCAGCATCAGCATCAAAAAATTTATAGCTTCACTTCTTGGAAGGATCAGAGAGGTTTTCTTCCATCTAACTGCTAGTTCATGGGTAGGGAAAGATGGTGTTGGACATTTGGATGCCATGCTTACAAAGACTAACTCACTGACAGGAATGTGGTGCACTTTCTTCTATGCTGATGCTCCATCACCAGCACTGACGCACTGTAAGATTTCTAGCTTTGTTTCTAAGGTGAGACATTTGGCTGTCATATTTACAAGCAAAAACTTACAGGTTTTAAGGAATTACATTTACAGGTACACCCAAATCACACAAGCGGCACAGATCCACACAAAACAGTAGTAACTGTGAGACTGACCTGCTGGTGGGAACGTGGCACACTCCACTCAGGACTCATACTTACTCCACCCAATAACACTCCCATAAGTTTTCTTGCATTTTCTAATGCAAACATATTCTAAAATATTTTTACCTTTCTGTAAATATTCTACTTACAGGAAATACTAATATATTATTCATTTATTTATTTTGCTTTGTCGCTGTCTCCCGCATTTGCGAGGTAGCGCAAGGAAACAGACAAAAGAAATGGCCCAACCCACCCCCATACACATGTATATACACACACATCCACACACGCAAACCTACACACCCATACATCTCAATGTACACATATATATACACACACAGACACATACATATATACCCATGCACACAATTCACACTGCCTGCCTTTATTCATTCCCATCGCCATCTCGCCACACATGGAATACCATCCCCCTCCCCCTCATGTGTGCGAGGTAGCGCTAGGAAAAGAAAACAAAGGCCCCATTCGTTCACACTCAGCCTCCAGCTGTCATGCAATAATGCCCGAAACCACAGCTCCCTTTTCACATCCAGGCCCCACACACCTTTCCATGGTTTACCCCAGATGCTTCACATGCCCTGATTCAATCCACTGACAGCACGTCAACCCCGGTATACCACATCGATCCAATTCACTCTATTCCTTGCCCGCCTTTCACCCTCCTGCATGTTCAGGCCCAGATCACTCAAAATCTTTTTCACTCCATCTTTCCACCTCCAATTTGGTCTCCCACTTCTCCTCGTTCCCTCCACCTCCAAAACATATATCCTCTTGGTCAATCTTTCCTCACTCATTCTCTCCATGTGCCCAAACCATTTCAAAACACCCTCTTCTGCTCTCTCAATCACGCTCTTTTTATTTCCACACATCTCTCTTACCCTTACATTACTTACTCGATCAAACCACCTCACACCACACATTGTCCTCAAACATCTCATTTCCAGCACATCCACCCTCCTGCGCACAACACTATCCATAGCCCACGCCTTGCAACCATACAACATTGTTGGAACCACTATTCCTTCAAACATACCCATTTTTGCTTTCCGAGATAATGTTCTCGACTTCCACACATTCTTCAAGGCTCCCAGGATTTTTGCCCCCTCCCCCACCCTATGATTCACTTCCGCTTCCATGGTTCTATCTGCTGCCAGATCCACTCCCAGATATCTAAAACACTTTACTTCCTCCAGTTTTTCTCCATTCAAACTTACCTCCCAATTGACTTGACCCTCAACCCTACTGTACCTAATAATCTAGCTCTTATTCACATTTACTCTTAACTTTCTTCTTTCACACACTTTACCAAACTCAGTCACCAGCTTCTGCAGTTTCTCACATGAATCAGCCACCAGCGCTGTATCATCAGTGAACAACAACTGACTCACTTCCCAAGCTCTCTCATCCACAACAGACTTCATACTTGCCCCTCTTTCCAAAACTCTTGCATTTACCTCCCTAACAACCCCATCCATAAACAAGTTAAACAACCATGGAGACATCACACACCCCTGCCGCAAACCTACATTCACTGAGAACCAATCACTTTCCTCTCTTCCTACACGTACACATGCCTTACATCCACGATAAAAACTTTTCACTGCTTCTAACAACTTGCCTCCCACACCATATATTCTTAATACCTTCCACAGAGCATCTCTATCAACTCTACCATATGCCTTCTCCAGATCCATAAATGCTACATACAAATCCATTTGCTTTTCCAAGTATTTCTCACATACATTCTTCAAAGCAAACACCTGATCCACACATCCTCTACCACTTCTGAAACCACACTGCTCTTCCCCAATCTGATGCTCTGTACATGCCTTCACCCTCTCAATCAATACCCTCCCATATAATTTACCAGGAATACTCAACAAACTTATACCTCAGTAATTTGAGCACTCACTCTTATCCTCTTTGCCTTTGTACAATGGCACTATGTACACATTCCACCAATCCTCAGGCACCTCACCATGAGTCATACATACATTAAATAACCTTACCAACCAGTCAACAATACAGTCACCCCCTTTTTTAATCAATTCCACTGCAATACCATCCAAACCTGCTGCCTTGCCGGCTTTCATCTTCCGCAAAGCTTTTACTACCTCTTCTCTGTTTACCAAATCATTTTCCCTAACCCTCTCACTTTGCACACCACCTCGACCAAGACACCCTATATCTGCCACTCTATCATCAAACACATTCAACAAACCTTCAAAATACTCACTCCATCTCTTTCTCACATCACCACTACTTGTTATCACCTCCCCATTAGCACCCTTCACTGAAGTTCCCATTTGCTCCCTTGTCTTACGCACTTTATTTACTTCCTTCCAGAACATCTTTTTATTCTCCCTAAAATTTAATGATACTCTCTCACCCCAACTCTCATTTGCCCTCTTTTTCACCTCTTGCACCTTTCTCTTGACCTCCTGTCTCTTTCTTTTATACATCTCCCACTCAATTGCATTTTTTCCCTGCAAAAATCGTCCAAATGCCTATCTCTTCTCTTTCACTAATGATCTTACTTCTTCATCCCACCACTCACTACCCTTTCTAATCAACCCACCTCACACGCTTCTCATGCCACAAGCATCTTTTGCGCAATCCATCACTGATTCCCTAAATACATCCCATTCCTCCCCCACTCCCCTTACTTCCATTGTTCTCACCTTTTTCCATTCTGTACTCAGTCTCTCCTGGTACTTCATCACACAAGTCTCCTTCCCAAGCTCATTTACTCTCACCACCTACTTCACCCCAACATTCACTCTTCTTTTCTGAAAACCCATACAAATCTTCACCTTAGCCTCCACAAGATATACTATACTATACTAATATATGTAAGCAAAAAGTGGTGATGTCATAAATCGTTTCATGCCGACACTGAAGTCTTTCACAAGTGCCACCTTGGACTTGCCCTTAGTCATCCTCTTGCACAACCCCATCTTTTTGAGGCTTAAGAGATTCTAGATGGCTTTGAGGAGCTGTTAGGCAATTGCCTGCAGCACTTGAAGGGCCCATTGTTCACAATAGCAATCAAGGATGCACAAAATGCACACATGTGCAAGACCAACACATATCACACCAAAGAGCACATGGGAGATGGTAAACAATCACCAGTGCCACAAAACACCTGGTGGTAAGTACACTACTTGCGGCAGCACAGTGCACACACAATCTGAAATTATCTTATCTATTTATTATACTTAGTTGCTGTCTCCTGCATTAGCGAGGAAGTGCAAGGAAACAGACGAAAGAATGGCCCAGCCCACCCACATACACATGTATATACATAAACACCCACACATGCACATATACATACCTATTAATTTCAATGTATACATACATATACATACACAGACATAAACATATATACACATGCACATATTCATACTTGCTGCCTTCATCCATTCCTGTCACCACCCCACCACACATGAAAAACAGCACCCCCCTCCCCCCCGCATGCACGAGGTAGTGCTAGGAAAAGACAACAAAGGCCACATTTGTTCACACTCAATCTCCAGCTGTCATGTGTAATGCATCAAAACCACAGCTCCCTTTCCACATCCAGGCCCTACAAAACTTTCCAAGGTTTACCTCGGATGCTTCACATGCCCTGGTTCAATCCAAATATTTTTGTATCTTTTAATCTTCAATCTTTTTTGGAATATTAGAAGGTTACCAAATGAAACTCAAAAACATACATACGTCTGAACATTTCATTGTCTTGAATTATGGATAACAGAAGTTTCACGGTAACATAAACAAAGTGAAAAGGAATATCATCTTTTTCTTACAAGCACCACACACCTACTCAAACCTTGCTTATTATTATTACATTTTTTCACGTACGTATTTTTGCCAATTCCTGTTCATTCAAACACTAATAAGTATCACCTTGACAGAGTCCACCAAATCTATGGCCCCTAGTCTCCAGCATCATGGGGTGCTAAGAATTTCTGGGTTTCTGCCTAACTCTTATGCCAATGAGAGGGAGGGCTCCACAACTTTTCCCTCTCTGTTAAACCTTCCTCTTTTTCTGTTCACTATAGCAACATTCATGGGCTCTAATAACCTCTTCTTAATTGAAAACCATCTGTCTAGTACCTCTCTTGTCCCTTTTCATATCTAACTATTACCTCCACTCATGATTCTGGTTCAAAGGTGGTGTTTGTGCTTATTCTAATATCAACACACCTGTCGCATGCCTCAAGGACCTTGAGTCCCCAAACTTGATGTCATGTGACTCAAGGTCTGTCTCCCTAATTCTAGACTTTTCTTCTGTTTCACCTATTGCTCTCCTAATTCTACAAATGCTATATCCTTCTTCAAGTAACTAAACTCGTGCCATGAAACTGTGACATCTCATCCACAACCCGAGATCCTCTGCCTTGGGGATTTCAACGTTCATCATAGAGAATGGTTGAATCCCTCCAACATGTACAGTGGAGAGATTGAGGCCCTCATGTTCACCATTCTTGATTATCTAGAGCAGATTATCTCCCATCCTACCCACATTCCTGACCACTGTGACCACTCTCCTAATATTTTGGATTTGTTTTTCACCTCTAGTCCATCCTTCTGTAAATACAAAATCTCACCCCAATTGGTTTATCTGATCACACTCTCATGAATGTATCTGTTCTAATGGCACCTCCCCCTCTAGCAGCCCCTTCTAAGTATGAACACTGGCACCTCAAAAAAGCTGACTGGAATGACTTACGTAACTTCTTTTCTGACTTTCATTGGGTAAATTACAGTCTCTTACGTAGTGATGCTTCTGTCTCCACCAAACTCTAAGATGATCTCTTCATTCAATCCATGATTCAACCATTCCTGTTCTGAGGTCATTCAGCCAAAGGATCAGGCATATCAGGCTTGGAAAAACTCTTGTTCCTCTAGCTCCCATTCAGCTTTTACCACTGTCCATAATTACTGCAAGCAAATTATTCATGAGGTGAAGCATCCCTTTATTCAAAGGAAGTGCAATAACCTCTCCTCATCATCCACTGATAGGTCTTTCTGGTCTTAAGCTAAGGGCATCTCTAACAACTTCTGTTGCTCTACCTTCCCTTCACTTTTCCACTCTGACAGTACAATAGCTGTCTCTCCCATCGACAAAGTGACTCTCTTTAGTTCCTTTTCTCCTCTAACTCCATCTTGGATAACTCTAACATTCCTTCACCCCGATGCTCCTCTTACTGATCCTATTACACTTCCCATAATCTCTTTTCAGACTGTCTGAAAAGCACTTCTCACTCGGGACACAAGCAAGGCTTATGGTCCTGATGGTGTCCACCCCCATGTGCGGAAAGAGTGTACCTCTGAACTTGCACCTGTACTTGCTTATCAGTTCCATTTCTGTCTAAAAACCAAAACTCTTTCTCCTCCTTGGAAGCATTACATTCCATCCCTAAGAAGGGTGACTGTTCTGACCCCTCTAACTATCGTCCTACTACTTTGACCATTCTGACCCCATGAACTATCGTCCTGTTGCTTTGACATCTACCTTCTCCAAAGTCTCTGAATCCCTCCTTAACTCCCATATCTTTAAACACCTCAAAAATCAGTCTTCTCTCTGATCACCAGTATGGCTTCCGTAAAGTGAGATCCACTGGTGATATTCTTTCCTGTCTTTCCTGGTCATCATCCCTGAAAAATTCTGGGGTCATGTGTAGTTGCTCTTGACACATATAAGGCTTTTGACAAGGTGTGGCATCAGGGTCTCATCTCTATGCTCCCCTCTTTCGGCTTTCCACCCTCACTTTGCTCCTTCATATCTAGTTTTTTCTCTGGCCAGTCTATCTCTGTGGCTGTTGATGGATCAGCCTTCCCCCTTTTTTCCATCACCAGCAGTGTCCCTCAAGGTTCTGCCCTGTCCCCTATACTTTTTCCCCTTTCTTCAAAAATTCCTCTCCTCCACAAATAATGCACTGCGGTTGCATGTACTCATCCATATCCTTCAATTCTGCTCCCTCTTCTCTCACTCGATCTGCATCATGTCCTGGCACATCTTCCTCAATAAACTCAGATTTGGACAGGATATCTCAGAGGTACACAAAATCCTGCTAAGCTTAATGCTTTCAAGACCCAGTTTCTGCCCATTTCTCTATCGAAAACTTCTCACAGCTCTCGTCTCTCCCTGACTCAATGATCATACTTGGTTATTATTGTAACATTCACCCTTTCTTGGAAGCCCCACATTACAGGAATAGCTAACTCTGCCTCTAAGAAACTGGGTGTCCTGCTTAGATGTTGAAACTTTTTCTCTTCTGAACAGTTGCTCCTTTTATGCAAGGGACAGATATGTCCTTGCATGGAGTACTGCTCTCACATTTGGGGTGGTTCTGGCTCTGCATTCTTACTTGACAGAGTCCAGAGTTGAGTCGAAAGTGGTCCAACTCATAAACTGTCCCAGGCTAACTTCCAAACTTGCCCCATTTCCCCTATGCCACAATGTTGGTTCACTTTCCCTCTCCTACTGGTATTACTTTGGTTTTTGCTCCTGAGAGCTGGCTGCTTGTGTGCCCCCAACACCATGCAATACTTGGCAAGCTGCTGCATGATATGATTATTGTCTGGCCCTCACCAACTCAAGGGTGGGCCATTTTGATACCTGCTTCTTTCCCTACACAATGAAGCTCAGGAACTCTACCTTCTCTCGACTTTCCTAATGACTATGACCTGGAACATTTCAAAAGACAGGTTTTTCATTTTCTCAAAAAATTATAAATATTTTCCCTAGTCTTTTCTTTTTCCACTACATAATTCTCTCTATATTTTAATTAAGGCCCAGCCTTGTGGACTTTTCTGTGACTGGAGCCTTCAACGTAAAAGAAAAAAATGCTGATGTAAAGTGTCCATACGACAAGAAAAAATGAAAGAATCACTGTATTTATCAACAAACCATTTCACATTGCACAGTTTCATTATGATCTGGTAAATGGATATGGTAACTAAATCATTACAGCAGCCTTAACACAATAAAAAACTTGCAGCAAAAAAAAATCTCTGAAATTCATCTATATAAAAAATCCCATAATAAGGACAAATAAACATTATTTTTGTTGACAAAGGAAAAGCACAAAAATAGCTGACCTCACATACTGATGATCTATATGTGAATGGTGGGTGGAGGTAGTAGAAAAGGTGAAGCTATTGGGCGTAGAAGGGGACACAAGCCCTAATACTCCTGCCTGCTGCTCTGTCAGTGTTCCTCCAGATGCCACAGTCTAAAGAGGAAAATAATAAATCAATCTATTTGCTGTGGTCTCTCATGACAAAAATCAATGTATCCTATGACTACATAAGAAGACGTCAAGAAACATGAGAACATGCATTATGTTGTGGTAGATGCTATGATCAATTTAAGTAAAATGTACGTGTGAGCTCATCAACTGGTACCTTAAATCTTATAAACAGGCATGTTTACCAACAGACATAAACTATGAGACACTTAAATACAAAATAAAAAAACTTGTTCAAAATGCCTTCCTATAAGTTACAAACATCTCTGAAAGGTTTAGAATATGAACCCAAAAGGTAGTCAAATCTAGACTTCCTAGTGATTAATACAGAAATGCATTTGATTTAAGAAAAGGGAATATATGAACAGAAAAAAAAAGATGTAACCAAGATGTGAAAAAAGGAGAGATAGGTAGTATGTTTGAGGAAAGGAACCTGGATGTTTTGGCTCTGAGTGAAACGAAGCTCAAGGGTAAAGGGGAAGAGTGGTTTGGGAATGTCTTAGGAGTAAAGTCAGGGGTTAGTGAGAGGACAAGAGCAAGGGAAGGAGTAGCACTACTCCTGAAACAGGAGTTGTGGGAGTATGTGATAGAATGTAAGAGAGTAAATTCTTCATTAATATGGGTAAAACTGAAAGTTGATGGAGAGACATGGGTGATTATTGGTGCATATGCACCTGGGCATGAGAAGAAAGATCATGAGAGGCAAGTGTTTTGGGAGCAGCTGAATGAGTGTGTTAGTGGTTTTGATGCACGAGACCGGGTTATAGTAATGGGTGATTTGAATGCAAAGGTGAGTAATGTGGCAGTTGAGGGAATAATTGGTATACATGGGGTGTTCAGTGTTGTAAATGGAAATGGTGAAGAGCTTGTAGATTTATGTGCTGAAAAAGGACTGGTGACTGGGAATACCTGGTTTCGAAAGCGAGATATACATAATTATACGTATGTAAGTAGGAGAGATGGCCAGAGAGTGTTATTGGATTACGTGTTAATTGACAGGCGCGCAAAAGAGAGACTTTTGGATGTTAATGTGCTGAGAGGTGCAACTGGAGGGATGTCTGATCATTATCTTGTGGAGGCTAAGGTGAAGATTTGTATGGGTTTTCAGAAAAGAAGAGTGAATGTTGGGGTGAAGAGGGTGGTGAGAGTAAGTGAGCTTGGGAAGGAGAATTGTGTGAGGAAGTACCAGGAGAGACTGAGTACAGAATGGAAAAAGGTGAGAACAATGGAAGTAAGGGGAGTGGGGGAGGAATGCGATATATTTAGGGAATCACTGATGGATTGCGCAAAAGATGCTTGTGGCATGAGAAGAGTGGGAGGTGGGTTGATTAGAAAGGGTAGTGAGTGGTGGGATGAAGAAGTAAGATTATTAGTGAAAGAGAAGAGAGAGGCATTTGGACGATTTTTGCAGGGAAAAAATGCAATTCAGTGGGAGATGTATAAAAGAAAGAGACAGGAGGTCAAGAGAAAGGTGCAAGAGGTGAAAAAGAGGGCAAATGAGGGTTGGGGTGAGAGAGTATCATTAAATTTTAGGGAGAATAAAAAGATGTTTTAGAAGGAGGTAAATAAAGTGCATAAGACAAGGGAGCAAATGGGAACTTCAGTGAAGGGCGCAAATGGGGAGGTGACAACAAGTAGTGGTGATGTGAGAAGGAGATGGAGTGAGTATTTTGAAGGTTTGTTGAATGTGTTTGATGATAGAGTGGCAGATATAGGGTGTTTTGGTCGAGGTGGTGTGCAAAGTGAGAGGGTTAGGGAAAATGATTTGGTAAACAGAGAAGAGGTAGTAAAAGCTTTGCGGAAGATGAAAGCCGGCAAGGCAGCAGGTTTGGATGGTATTGCAGTGGAATTTATTAAAAAAGGGGGTAACTGTATTATTGACTGGTTGGTAAGGTTATTCAATGTATATATAACTCATGGTAAGGTGCCTGAGGATTGGCGGAATGCGTGCATAGTGCCACTGTACAAAGGCAAAGGGGATAAGAGTGAGTGCTCAAATTACAGAGGTATAAGTTTGTTAAGTATTCCTGGTAAATTATATGGGAGGGTATTGATTGAGAGGGTGAAGGCATGTACAGAGCATCAGATTGGGGAAGAGCTGTGTGGTTTCAGAAGTGGTAGAGGATGTGTGGATCAGGTGTTTGCTTTGAAGAATGTATGTGAGAAATACTTAGAAAAGCAAATGGATTTGTATGTAGCATTTATGGATCTGGAGAAGGCATATGATAGAGTTGATAGAGATGCTCTGTGGAAGGTATTAAGAATATATGGTGTGGGAGGCAAGTTGTTAGAAGCAGTGAAAAGTTTTTATCGAGGATGTAAAGGCATGTGTACGTGTAGGAAGAGAGGAAAGTGATTGGTTCTCAGTGAATGTAGGTTTGCGGCAGGGGTGTGTGATGTCTCCATGGTTGTTTAATTTGTTTATGGATGGGGTTGTTAGGGAGGTGAATGCAAGAGTTTTGGAAAGAGGGGCAAGTATGAAGTCTGTTGGGGATGAGAGAGCTTGGGAAGTGAGTCAGTTGTTGTTCGCTGATGATACAGCGCTGGTGGCTGATTCATGTGAGAAACTGCAGAAGCTGGTGACTGAGTTTGGTAAAGTGTGTAGAAGAAGAAAGTTAAGAGTAAATGTGAATAAGAGCAAGGTTATTAGGTACAGTAGGGTTGAGGGTCAAGTCAATTGGGAGGTAAGTTTGAATGGAGAAAAACTGGAGGAAGTAAAGTGTTTTAGATATCTGGGAGTGGATCTGGCAGCGGATGGAACCATGGAAGCGGAAGTGGATCATAGGGTGGGGGAGGGGGCAAAAATTCTGGGAGCCTTGAAGAATGTGTGGAAGTCGAGAACATTATCTCGGAAAGCAAAAATGGGTATGTTTGAAGGAATAGTGGTTCCAACAATGTTGTATGGTTGCGAGGCGTGGGCTATGGATAGAGTTGTGCGCAGGAGGATGGATGTGCTGGAAATGAGATGTTTGAGGACAATGTGTGGTGTGAGGTGGTTTGATCGAATAAGTAACGTAAGGGTAAGAGAGATGTGTGGAAATAAAAAGAACGTGGTTGAGAGAGCTGAAGAGGGTGTTTTGAAATGGTTTGGGCACATGGAGAGAGTGAGTGAGGAAAGATTGACCAAGAGGATATATGTGTCGGAGGTGGAGGGAACGAGAAGTGGGAGACCAAATTGGAGGTGGAAAGATGGAGTGAAAAAGATTTTGTGTGACCGGGGCCTGAACATGCAGGAGGGTGAAAGGAGTGCAAGGAATAGAGTGAATTGGATCGATGTGGTATACCGGGGTTAACGTGCTGTCAGTGGATTGAATCAGGGCATGTGAAGCGTCTGGGGTAAACCATGGAAAGCTGTGTAGGTATGTGTATTTGCGTGTGTGGACGTATGTATATACATGTGTATGGGGGTGGGTTGGGCCATTTCTTTCGTCTGTTTCCTTGCGCTACCTCGCAAACGCGGGAAAAAAAAAAAGAAAGAAAGAGGCAGGTGAAGGGCACAAATGGGGAGGTGAAAACAAGTAGTGGTGATGTGAGAAGGAGATGGAGTGAGTATTTTGAAGGTTTGTTGAATGTGTTTGATGATAGAGTGGCAGATATAGGTTGTTTTGGTCGAGCTGGTGTGCAAAGTGAGAGGGTTAGGGAAAATGATTTGGTAAACAGAGAAGAGGTAGTAAAAGCTTTGCGGAAGATGAAAGCCGGCAAGGCAGCAGGTTTGGATGGTATTGCAGTGGAATTTATTAAAAAAGGGGGTGACTGTATAATTGACAGGTTGGTAAGGTTATTTAATGTATGTGAAAAAGATTTTGTGTGATCGGGGCCTGAACATGCAGGAGGGTGAAAGGAGGGCAAGGAATAGAGTGAATTGGATCGATGTGGTATACAGGGTTTGACGTGCTGTCAGTGGATTGAATCAGGGCATGTGAAGCGTCTGGGGTAAACCATGGAAAGCTGTGTAGGTATGTATATTTGCGTGTGTGGACGTATGTATATACATGTGTATGGGGGTGGGTTGGGCCATTTCTTTAGTCTGTTTCCTTGCGCTACCTCGCAAACGCGGGAAAAAAAAAAGAAAGAAAGAGGCAGGTGAAGGGCACAAATGGGGAGGTGAAAACAAGTAGTGGTGATGTGAGAAGGAGATGGAGTGAGTATTTTGAAGGTTTGTTGAATGTGTTTGATGATAAAGTGGCAGATATACGGTGTTTTGGTCGAGGTGGTG
This sequence comes from Panulirus ornatus, assembly GCF_036320965.1. NCBI lineage: Eukaryota > Metazoa > Arthropoda > Malacostraca > Decapoda > Palinuridae > Panulirus > Panulirus ornatus. The sequence goes on along the minus strand of NC_092234.1, from coordinate 21,970,225 downwards.
TGCAAAGTGAGAGGGTTAGGGAAAATGATTTGGTAAACAGAGAAGAGGTACTAAAAGCTTTGCGGAAGATGAAAGCCAGCAAGGCAGCAGGTTTGGATGGTATTGCAGTGGAATTTATTAAAAAAGGAGGGTGACTGTATTATTGACTGGTTGGTAAGGTTATTTAATGTATGTGAAAAAGATTTTGTGTGATCGGGGCCTGAACATGCAGGAGGGTGAAAGGAGGGCAAGGAATAGAGTGAATTGGATCGATGTGGTATACCGGGTTTGACGTGCTGTCAGTGGATTGAATCAGGGCATGTGAAGCGTCTGGGGTAAACCATGGAAAGCTGTGTAGGTATGTATATTTGCGTGTGTGGATGTATGTATATACATGTGTATGGGGGTGGGTTGGGCCATTTCTTTCGTCTGTTTCCTTGCGCTACCTCGCAAACGCGGGAAAAAAAAAAAAGAAAGAAAGAGGCAGGTGAAGGGCACAAATGGGGAGGTGAAAACAAGTAGTGGTGATGTGAGAAGGAGATGGAGTGAGTATTTTGAAGGTTTGTTTAATGTGTTTGATGATAGAGTGGCAGATATAGGGTGTTTTGGTCGAGGTGGTGTGCAAAGTGAGAGGGTTAGGGAAAATGATTTGGTAAACAGAGAAGAGGTAGTAAAAGCTTTGCGGAAGATGAAAGCCGGCAAGGCAGCAGGTTTGGATGGTATTGCAGTGGAATTTATTAAAAAAGGGGGTGACTGTATTATTGACTGGTTGGTAAGGTTATTTAATGTATGTGAAAAAGATTTTGTGTGATCGGGGCCTGAACATGCAGGAGGGTGAAAGGAGGGCAAGGAATAGAGTGAATTGGATCGATGTGGTATACCGGGGTTGACGTGCTGTCAGTGGATTGAATCAGGGCATGTGAAGCGTCTGGGGTAAACCATGGAAAGCTGTGTAGGTATGTATATTTGCGTGTGTGGACGTATGTATATACATGTGTATGGGGGTGGGTTGGGCCATATATTTCGTCTGTTCCTTGCGCTACGTCGCAAATGCAGGAGACAGCAGCAAAAAAAAAAAAAAAAAAAAAAAGACTCATGGCGAGGTGCCTGAGGATTGGTGGAATGCGTGCATAGTGCCATTGTACAAAGGCAAAGAGGATAAGAGTGAGTGCTCAAATTACAGAGGTATAAGTTTGTTGAGCATTCCCGGTAAATCATATGGGAGGGTATTGATTGAGAGGGTGAAGGCATATACAAAGCATCAGATTGGGGAAGAGCTGTGTGGTTTCAGAAGTGGTAGAGGATGTGTGGATCAGGTGTTTGCTTTAAAGAATGTATGTGAGAAATACTTAGAAAAGCTAATGGATTTGTATGTAGCATTTATGGATCTGGAGAAGGCATATGATAGAGTTGATAGAGATGCTCTGTGGAAGGTATTAAGAATATATGGTGTGGGAGGCAAGTGGTTAGAAGCAGTGAAAAGTTTTTATTGAGGATGTAAGGCATGTGTACGTGTAGGAAGAGAGGAAAGTGATTGGTTCTCAATGAATGTAGGTTTGCGGCAGGGGTGTGTGATGTCTCCATGGTTGTTTAATTTGTTTATGGATGGGGTTGTTAGGGAGGTGAATGCAAGAGTTTTGGAAAGAGGGGCAAGTATGAAGTCTGTTGGGGATGAGAGAGCTTGGGAAGTGTCAGTTGTTGTTCGCTAATGATACAGCGCTGGTGGCTGATTCATGTGAGAAACTGCAGAAGCTGGTGACTGAGTTTGGTAAAGTGTGTGAAAGAAGAAAGTTAAGAGTAAATGTGAATAAGAGCAAGGTTATTAGGTACAGTAGGGTTGAGGGTCAGGTCAATTGGGAGGTAAGTTTGAATGGAGAAAAACTGGAGGAAGTAAAGTGTTTTAGATATCTGGGAGTGGATCTGGCAGCGGATGGAACCATGGAAGCGGAAGTGGATCATAGGGTGGGGGAGGGGGCAAAAATTCTGGGAGCCTTGAAGAATGTGTGGAAATCGAGAACATTATCTCGGAAAGCAAAAATGGGTATGTTTGAAGGAATAGTGGTTCCAACAATGTTGTATGGTTGTGAGGCGTGGGCTATGGATCGAGTTGTGTGCAGGAGGATGGATGTGCTGGAAATGAGATGTTTGAGGACAATGTGTGGTGTGAGGTGGTTTGATCAAGTAAGTAATGTAAGGGTAAGAGAGATGTGTGGATATAAAAAGAGTGTGGTTGAGAGAGCAGAAGAGGGTGTTTTGAAATGGTTTGGGCATATGGAGAGAATGAGTGAGGAAAGATTGACCAAGAGGATATATGTGTCGGAGGTGGAGGGAACGAGGAGAAGTGGGAGACCAAATTGGAGGTGGAAAGATGGAGTGAAAAAGATTTTGTGTGATCAGGGCCTGAACATGCAGGAGGGTGAAAGGAGGGCAAGGAATAGAGTGAATTGGATCGATGTGGTATACCGGGGTTGACGTGCTGTCAGTGGATTGAATCAGGGCATGTGAAGCATCTGGGGTAAACCATGGAAAGCTGTGTAGGTATGTATATTTGCGTGTGTGGACGTATGTAGATACATGTGTATGGGGGTGGGTTGGGCCATTTCTTTCGTCTTTTTCCTTGCGCTACCTCGCAAACGTGGGAAAAAAAAAAAAGAAAGAAAGAGGCAGGTGAAGGGCATAAATGGGGAGGTGAAAACAAGTAGTGGTGATGTGAGAAGGAGATGGAGTGAGTATTTTGAAGGTTTGTTGAATGTGTTTGATGATAGAGTGGCAGATATAGGGTGTTTTGGTGGAGGTGGTGTGTAAAGTGAGAGGGTTAGGGAAAATGATTTGGTAAACAGAGAAGAGGTACTAAAAGCTTTGCGGAAGATGAAAGCCGGCAAGGCAGCAGGTTTGGATGGTATTGCAGTGGAATTTATTAAAAAAGGGGGTGACTGTATTATTGACTGGTTGGTAAGGTTATTTAATGTATGTGAAAAAGATTTTGTGTGATTGGGGCCTGAACATGCAGGAGGGTGAAAGGAGGGCAAGGAATAGAGTGAACTGGATCGATGTGGTATACCGGGGTTGACGTGCTGTCAGTGGATTGAATCAGGGCATGTGAAGCGTCTGGGGTAAACCATGGAAAGCTGTGTAGGTATGTATATTTGCGTGTGTGGACGTATGTATATACATGTGTATGGGGGTGGGTTGGGCCATTTCTTTCGTCTGTTCCTTGCGCTACCTCGCAAATGCAGGAGACAGCAGCAAAAAAAAAAAAAAAAAAAAAAAAAGACTCATGGCAAGGTGCCTGAGGATTGGTGGAATGCGTGTATAGTGCCATTGTACAAAGGCAAAGAGGATAAGAGTGAGTGCTCAAATTACAGAGGTATAAGTTTGTTGAGTATTCCCCGTAAATTATATGGGAGGGTATTGATTGAGAGGGTGAAGGCATGTACAGAGCATCAGATTGGGGAAGAGCTGTGTGGTTTCAGAAGTGGTAGAGGATGTGTGGATCAGGCGTTTGCTTTAAAGAATTTTTTTTTTTTTTTTTTTATACTTTGTCGCTGTCTCCCGCGTTTGCGAGGTAGCGCAAGGAAACAGACGAAAGAAATGGCCCAACCCCCCCCCCCCCATACACATGTATATACATACGTCCACACACGCAAATATACATACCTACACAGCTTTCCATGGTTTACCCCAGACGCTTCACATGCCTTGATTCAATCCACTGACAGCACGTCAACCCCGGTATACCACATCGCTCCAATTCACTCTATTCCTTGCCCTCCTTTCACCCTCCTGCATGTTCAGGCCCCGATCACACAAAATCTTTTTCACTCCATCTTTCCACCTCCAATTTGGTCTCCCTCTTCTCCTCGTTCCCTCCACCTCCGACACATATATCCTCTTGGTCAATCTTTCCTCACTCATTCTCTCCATGTGCCCAAACCACTTCAAAACACCCTCTTCTGCTCTCTCAACCACGCTCTTTTTATTTCCACACATCTCTCTTACCCTTACGTTACTCACTCGATCAAACCACCTCACACCACACATTGTCCTCAAACATCTCATTTCCAGCACATCCATCCTCCTGCACACAACTCTATCCATAGCCCACGCCTCGCAACCATACAACATTGTTGGAACCACTATTCCTTCAAACATACCCATTTTTGCTTTCCGAGATAATGTTCTCGACTTCCACACATTCTTCAAGGCCCCCAGAATTTTCGCCCCCTCCCCCACCCTATGATCCACTTCCGTTTCCATGGTTCCATCCGCTGCCAGATCCACTCCCAGATATCTAAAACACTTCACTTCCTCCAGTTTTTCTCCATTCAAACTCACCTCCCAATTGACTTGACCCTCAACCCTACTGTACCTAATAACCTTGCTCTTATTCACATTTACTCTTAACTTTCTTCTTCCACACACTTTACCAAACTCAGTCACCAGCTTCTGCAGTTTCTCACATGAATGAGCCACCAGCGCTGTATCATCAGCGAACAACAACTGACTCACTTCCCAAGCTCTCTCATCCCCAACAGACTTCATACTTGCCCCTCTTTCCAAAACTCTTGCATTTACCTCCCTAACAACCCCATCCATAAACAAATTAAACAACCATGGAGACATCACACACCCCTGCCGCAAACCTACATTCACTGACAACCAATCGCTTTCCTCTCTTCCTACACGTACACATGCCTTACATCCTCGATAAAAACTTTTCACTGCTTCTAACAACTTTCCTCCCACACCATATATTCTTAATACCTTCCACAGAGCATCTCTATCAACTCTATCATATGCCTTCTCCAGATCCATAAATGCTACATACAAATCCATTTGCTTTTCTAAGTATTTCTCACATACATTCTTCAAAGCAAACACCTGATCCACACATCCTCTACCACTTCTGAAACCACACTGCTCTTCCCCAATCTGATGCTCTGTACATGCCTTCACCCTCTCAATCAATACCCTCCCATATAATTTACCAGGAATACTCAACAAACTTATACCTCTGTAATTTGAGCACTCACTCTTATCCCCTTTGCCTTTGTACAATGGCACTATGCACGCATTCCGCCAATCCTCAGGCACCTCACCATGAGTCATACATACATTAAATAACCTTACCAACCAGTCAACAATACAGTCACCCCCTTTTTTAATAAATTCCACTGCAATACCATCCAAACCTGCTGCCTTGCCGGCTTTCATCTTCCGCAAAGCTTTCACTACCTCTCCTCTGTTTACCAAATCATTTTCCCTAACCCTCTCACTTTGCACACCACCTCGACCAAAACACCCTATATCTGCCACTCTATCATCAAACACATTCAACAAACCTTCAAAATACTCACTCCATCTCCTTCTCACATCACCACTACTTGTTATCACCTCCCCACTTGCGCCCTTCACTGAAGTTCCCATTTGCTCCCTTGTCTTACGCACTTTATTTACCTCCTTCCAGAACATCTTTTTATTCTCCCTAAAATTTAATGATACTCTCTCACCCCAACTCTCATTTGCCCTTTTTTTCACCTCTTGCACCTTTCTCTTGACCTCCTGTCTCTTTCTTTTATACATCTCCCACTCAATTGCATTTTTTCCCTGCAAAAATCGTCCAAATGCCTCTCTCTTCTCTTTCACTAATACTCTTACTTCTTCATCCCACCACTCACTACCCTTTCTAGTCAACCCACCTCCCACTCTTCTCATGCCACAAGCATCTTTTGCGCAATCCATCACTGATTCCCTAAATACATCCCATTCCTCCCCCACTCCCCTTGCTTCCATTGTTCTCACCTTTTTCCATTCTGTACTTAAAGAATGTATGTGAGAAATAATTAGAAAAGCAAATGGATTTGTATGTAGCATTTATGGATCTGGAGAAGGCATATGATAGAGTTGATAGAGATGCTCTGTGGAAGGTATTAAGAATATATGGTGTGGCAGGCAAGTAGTTAGAAGCAGTGAAAAGTTTTTATCGAGGATGTAAGGCATGTGTACGTGTAGGAAGAGAGGAAAGTGATTGGTTCTCAATGAATGTAGGTTTGCGGCAGGGGTGTGTGATGTCTCCATGGTTGTTTAATTTGTTTATGGATGGGGTTGTTAGGGAGGTGAATGCAAGAGTTTTGGAAAGAGGGGCAAGTATGAAGTCTGTTGGGGATGAGAGAGCTTGGGAAGTGAGTCAGTTGTTGTTCACTGATGATACAGCGCTGGTGGCTGATTCATGTGAGAAACTGCAGAAGCTGGTGTTTGAGTTTGGTAAAGTGTGTGAAAGAAGAAAGTTAAGAGTAAATGTGAATAAGAGCAAGGTTATTAGGTACAGTAGGGTTGAGGGTCAAGTCAATTGGGAGGTAAGTTTGAATGGAGAAAAACTGGAGGAAGTAAAGTGTTTTAGATATCTGGGAGTGGATCTGGCAGCGGATGGAACCATGGAAGCGGAAGTGGATCATAGGGTGGGGGAGGGGGCAAAAATTCTGGGAGCCTTGAAGAATGTGTGGAAGTTGAGAACATTATCTCGGAAAGCAAAAATGGGTATGTTTGAAGGAATAGTGGTTCCAACAATGTTGTATGGTTGTAAGGCGTGGGCTATGGATCGAGTTGTGCGCAGGAGGATGGATGTGCTGGAAATGAGATGTTTGAGGACAATGTGTGGTGTGAGGTGGTTTGATCAAGTAAGTAATGTAAGGGTAAGAGAGATGTGTGGAAATAAAAAGAGCGTGGTTGAGAGAGCAGAAGAGGGTGTTTTGAAATGGTTTGGGCATATGGAGAGAATGAGTGAGGAAAGATTGACCAAGAGGATATATGTGTCGGAGGTGGAGGGAACGAGGAGAAGTGGGAGACCAAATTGGAGGTGGAAAGATGGAGTGAAAAAGATTTTGTGTGATCAGGGCCTGAACATGCAGGAGGGTGAAAGGAGGGCAAGGAATAGAGTGAATTGGATCGATGTGGTATACCGGGGTTGACGTGCTGTCAGTGGATTGAATCAGGGCATGTGAAGCGTCTGGGGTAAACCATGGAAAGCTGTGTAGGTATGTATATTTGCGTGTGTGGACGTATGTATATACATGAGTATGGGGGTAGGTTGGGCCATTTCTTTCATCTGTTTCCTTGCGCTACCTCGCAAGCGCGGGAGACAGCAAAAAAAAGAAAGAAAAAAAAAGAAAGAAAGAGGCAGGAGGTCAAGAGAAAGGTGCAAGAGGTGAAAAAGAGGGCAAATGAGAGTTGGGGTGAGAGACTATCATTAAATTTTGGGGGAATAAAAAGATGTTTTGGAAAGGGGTAAATAAAATGCGTACGAGAAGGGAACAAATGGGAATTTCAGTGAAGGGGCTAATGGTGAGGTGATAATAAGTAGTGGTGATGTGAGGAGATGGAGTGCATATTTTGAAGGTTTGCTGAATATGTTTGATGATAGAGTGGCAGATATAGGGTGTTTTAGTCAAGGTGGTGTGCAAAGTGAGAGGGTTAGGGAGAATGACTTGGTAAAGAGAGAAGAGGTAGCAAAAGCTTTGTGAAAGATGAAAGCCGGCAAGGCAGCGGGTGTGGATGGTATTGCAGGGGAATCTATTAAAAAAGGGGGTGACTGTATTATTGACTGGTTGGTAAGGTTATTTAATGTATGTATGACTCATGGTGAGGTGCCTGAGGACTGGAGGAATGCTTCCATAGTGCCATTGTACAAAGGTAAAGGGGATAAAAGTAAGTGCTCAAATTACAGAGATATAAGTTTGTTGAGCATTCCTGGGAAATTATATGGGAGGGTATTGATTGAGAGGGTGAAGGCATTTACAGAGCATCAGATTGGGGAAGAGCAGTGTGGTCTCAGAAGTGGTAGAGGATGTGTGGATCAGGTGTTTGCTGTGAAGAATATATGTGAGAAATACTTAGAAAAGCAAATGGATTTGTAGGTAGCATTTATGGATCTGGAGAAGGCATATGATAGAGTTCATAGAGATGCTCTGTGGAAGGTATTAAGAATATATGGTGTGGGGGGGGGGGGGCAAGTTCTTAGAAGCAAAGTTTTTTATCGAGGATGTAAGGCTTGTGTACATGTAGGAAGAGAGGAAAGTGATTGGTTCTCAATGAATGTTGGTTTGCGGCAGGGGTGTGTGATGTCTCCATGGTTGTTTAATTTGTTTATGGATGGGGTTGTTAGGGAGGTGAATGCAGGAGTTTTGGAAAGAGGGGCAAGTATGCAGTCTGTTGTGGATGAGAGAGCTTGGGAAGTGAGTCAGTTGTTGTTCGCTGATGATACAGCACTGGTGGCTGATTCGTGTGAGAAACTGCAGAAGCTGGTAACTGAGTTTGGTAAAGTGTGTGAAAGAAGAAAGCCGAGAGTAAATGTGAATAAGAGCAAGGTTATTACATACAGTAGGGTTAAGGGACAAGTCAACTGGGAGGTAAGTTTGAATGGAGAAAATCTGGAGGAAGTGAAGTTCTTTAGATATCTGGGAGTGGATTTGGCAGCGGATGGAACTATAGAAGTGGAAGTGAATCATAGGGTGGGGGAGGAGGCGAAAGTTCTGGGAGCGTTGAAGAACGTGTGGAAGTCGAGAACATTATCTCGGAAAGCAAAAATGGGTATGTTTGAAGGAATAGTGGTTCCAACAATGTTATATGGTTGCGAGGCGTGGGCTATAGATAGAGTTGTGCGGAGGAGGGTGGATGTGCTGGAAATGACAAGTTTGAGGACAATATGTGGTGTGAGGTGGTTTGATCGAGTAAATAACAATAGGGTAAGAGAGATGTGTGGTAATAAAGAGTGTGGTTGAGAGAGCAGAAGAGGGTGTTTTGTAATGGTTTGGTCACATGGAGAGGATGAGTGAGGAAAGAGTGATCAAGAGGATATATGTGTCAGAGGTGGAGGGGACGAGGAGAAGTGGGAGACCAAATTGGAGGTGGAAAGATGGAGTGAAAGGGAATATATGAACAGAAAAAGAAAGAGGCAGGAGGTCAAGAGAAAGGTGCAAGAGGTGAAAAAGAGGGCAAATGAAAGTTGGGATGAGAAAGTATCATTAAATTTCTGGGGGAATAAAAAGATGTTTTGGAAAGGAGTAAATAAAGTGCATACGAGAAGGGAACAAATGGGAACTTCAGTGAAGGGAGCTAGTGGAGAGGTGATAATAAGTAGTGGTGATGTGAGGAGATGGAGTGCATATTTTGAAGGTTTGTTGAATGTGTTTGATGATAGAGTGGCAGATATATGGTGTTTTGGTCAAGGTGGTGTGCAAAGTGAGAGGGTTAGGGAGAATGATTTGGTAAACAGAGGAGGAGGTAGGAAAAGCTTTGTGGAAGATGAAAACCAGCAAGGCAGCGGGTGTGGATGGTATTGCAGTGGAATCTACTAAAAAAGGGGGTGACTGTATTGTTGACTGGTTGGTAAGGTTATTTAATGTATGTATGACTCATGGTGAGGTGCCTGAGGATTGGAGGAATGATTCCATAGTGCCATTGTACAAAGGCAAAGGGGATAAAAGTGAGTGCTCAAATTACAGAGGTATAAGTTTGTTGAGCATTCCTGGGAAATTATATGGGAGGGTATTGATTGAGAAGGTGAAGGCATGTACAGAGCATCAGATTGGGGAAGAGCAGTGTGGTTTCAGAAGTGGTAGAGGATGTATGGATCAATGTTTGCTGTGAAGAATGTATGTGAGAAATACTTAGAAAAACAAATGGATTTGTATGTAGCATTTATGGATTTGGAGAAGGCATATGATAGAGTTGATAGAGATGATCTGTGGAAGGTATTAAGAATACATGGTGTGGGGGCAAGTTGTAAGAAGCAGTGAAAAGCTTTTAATCGAGGATGTAAGGCTTGTGTACGTGTAGGAAGAGAGGAAAGTGATTGGTTCTCAGTGAATGTAGTTTTGCGGCAGGGGTGAGTGATGTCTCAATGGGTGTTTAATTTGTTTATGGATGGGGTTGTTAGGGAGGTGAATGCAGGAGTTTTGGAAAGAGGGGCAAGTATGCAGTCTGTTGTGGATGAGAGAGCTTGGGAAGTGAGTCAGTTGTTGTTCGCTGATGATGCAGCGCTGGTAGCTGATTCGTGTGAGAAACTGCGGAAGCTGGTGACTGAGTTTGGTAAAGTGTGTGAAAGAAGAAAGCCAAGAGTAAATGTGAATAAGAGCAAGGTTATTAGATACAGTAGGATTGAGGGACAAGTCAACTGGGAGGTAAGACTGAATAGAGAAAAGCTGGAGGAAGTGAAGTTCTTTAGATACCTGGGAGTGGATTTGGCAGCGGATGGAACTATAGAAGCGGAAGTGAATCGTAGGGTGGGGGAGGAGGCGAAAGTTCTGGGGGTGTTGAAGAATTTATGGAAGTCGAGAACATTATCTCGGAAGGCAAAAATAGGTATGTTAGAAGGAATAGTGGTTCCAACAATGTTATATGGTTGCGAGGCATGGGCTATAGATAGGGTTGTGTGGAGGAGGGTGGATGTGCTGGAAATGACAAGTTTGAGGACAATATGTGATGTGAGGTGGTTTGATCGAGTAAGTAATAATAGGGTAAGAGAGATGTGTGGTAATAAAAAGAGTGTGGTTGAGAGAGCAGAAGAGGGTGTTTTGTAATGGTTTGGTCACATGGAGAGAATGAGTGAGGAAAGATTGACCAAGAGGATATATGTGTCAGAGGTGGAGGGGCCGAGGAGAAGTGGAAGACCAAATTGGAGGTGGAAAGATGGAGTGAAAGGGAATACATGAACAGAAAAAGAAAGAGGCAGGAGGTCAAGAGATAGGTGCAAGAGGTGAAAAAGAGGGCAAATGAGAGCTGGTGTGAGAGAGTATCATTAAATTTTAGGGGGAATAAAAAGATGTTTTGGAAAGGGGTAAATAAAGTGCATACGAGAAGGGAACAAATGGGAACTTCAGTGAAGGGGCTAATGGGGAGGTGCTAATAAGTAGTGGTGATGTGAGGAGATGGAGTGCGTATTTTGAAGGTTTATTGAATGTGTTTGATAATAGAGTGTCAGATATAGGGTGTTTTGGTCGAGGTGTTGTGCAAAGTGAAAGGATTAGGGAGAATGATTTGGTAAACAGAGAAGAGGTAGCAAAAGCTTTGTGGAAGATGAAAGCTGGCAAGGCAGCGGGTGTGGATGTTATTGTAGTGGAATCTTTTAAAAAAGGGGGTGACTATATTGTTGACTGGTTGGTAAGGTTATTTAATGCATGTATGACTCATGGTGAGGTGCCTGAGGATTGGCGGAATGCTTCCATAGTGCCATTGTACAAAGGCAAAGGGGATAAAAGTGAGTGCTCAAATTACAGAGGTATAAGTTTGTTGAGCATTCCTAGGAAATTATATGGGAGGATATTGAATGAGAGGGTGAAGGCATGTACAGAGCATCAGATTGGGGAAGAGCAGTGTGGTTTCAGAAGTGGTAGAGGATGTGTGGATTAGGTGTTTGCTTTAAAGAATTCATGTAAGAAATACTTAGAAAAGCAAATGGATTTGTATGTAGCATTTATGGATCTGGAGAAGTCATACGATAGAGTTGATAGAGATGCTCTGTGGAAGGTATTAAGAATATATGGTGTTGGGGGGTAAGTTGTTAGAAGCAGTGAAAAGTTTTTTATCGAGGATGTAAGGCTTGTGTACGTGTAGGAAGAGAGGAAAGTGATTGGTTCTCAGTGAATGTTGGTTTGTGACAGGGGTGTGTGATGTGTCCATGGTTGTTTAATTTGTTTATGGGTGGGGTTGTTAGGGAGATGAATGCAGGAGTTTTGGAAAGAGGGGCAAGTATGCAGTCTGTTGTGGATGAGAGAGCTTCGGAAGTGAGTCAGTTGTTGTTTGCTGATGATACAGCACTGGTGGCTGATTCGTGTGAGAAACTGCGGAAGCTGGTGACTGAGTTTAGTAAAGTGTGTGAAAGAAGAAAGCCGAGAGTAAATGTGAATAAGAGCAAGGTTATTAGATACAGTAGGGTTGAGGGACAAGTCAATTGGGAGGTAAGTTTGAATGGAGAAAAACAGGAGGAAGTGAAGTTCTTTAGATATCTGGGAGTGGATTTGGCAGTGGATGGAACTATAGAAGCGGAAGTGAAGCATAGGGAGGGGGTGAAAGTTCTGTGAGCGTTGAAGAATGTGTGGAAGTCGAGAACATTATCTCGGAAAGCAACAATGGGTATGTCTGAAGGAATAGTGGTTCTAACAATGTTATATGGTTGCGAGGCGTGGGCTATAGATAGAGCTGTGCAGAGGAGGATGGATGTGCTGGAAATGAGATGTTTGAGGACAATATGTGGAGTGAGGTGGTTTGATTGAGTAAGTATAATAGGGTAAAAGAGATGTGTGGTAATAAAAAGAGTGTGGTTGAGAGAGCAGAAGAGGGTGTTTTGTAATGGTTTGGTCACATGGAGAGAATGAGTGAGGAAAGATTGACCAAGAGGATATATGTGTCAGAGGTGGAGGGAACGAGAAGTGGGAGATCAAATTAAATTGGAGGTGGAAAGATGGAGTGAAAAAGATTTTGAGTGATCGGGGCCTGAACATGCAGGAGGGTGAAAGGCATGCAAGGAATAGAGTGAACTGGAACGATGTATACCGGGGTCAACGTGCTGTCAATGGATTGAACCATGGCATGTGAAGCATCTGGGGTAAACCATGGAAAGTTCTGTGGAGCCTGGATGTGGAAATGGAGCTGTGGCTTCAGTGCATTATACATGACAGCTAGAGACTGAGTGTGAACGAATGTGGCCCTTGTTGTCTATTCCTAGCGCTACCTTGTGCACATGCGGGGGGAGGGGGTTGTTAGTTCATGTGTGGCGGGGTGGCGATGGGAATGAATAAAGGCAGACAGTACGAATTATGTACATGTGTATGTCTGTGTGTGTATATATATGTATACGTTGAGATGTATAGGTATGTATATTTGCATGTGTGGACGTGTAGGTATATACATGTGTATGTGGGTGGGTTGGGTCATTCTTTCATCTGTTTCCTTGCGCTACCTCGCTAACGCAGGAGACAGCGACAAAGCAAAATATAAATATTATATAAATGGAAAGAAAAAAAGTTTTAGTGCACAAGTCATAATGACACCAATTAAGTCAGCAATACATCAGAATAATCATTCTTAAAGCCAATTATACTAAGTTTCCTCAAAATATTTTCAGTGCTACACAAAAAGATGTGATAATATATCAGCAGAAGCTGGTGACTGAGTTTGGTAAAGTGTGTGGAAGAAGAAAGTTAAGAGTAAATGTGAATAAGAGCAAGGTGATTAGGTACAGTAGGGTTGAGGGTCAATTCAACTGGGAGGTGAGTTTGAATGGAGAAAAACTGGAGGAAGTGAAGTGTCTTAGATATCTGGGAGTGGATCTGGCAGCGGATGGAACCATGGAAGCGGAAGTGGATCATAGGGTGGGGGAGGGGGCAAAAATTCTGGGAGCCTTGAAGAATGTGTGGAAGTCGAGAACATTATCTCGGAAAGCAAAAATGGGTATGTTTGAAGGAATAGTGGTTCCAACAATGTTGTATGGTTGCGAGGCGTGGACTATGGATAGAGTTGTGCGCAGGAGGATGGATGTGCTGGAAATGAGATGTTTGAGGACAATGTGTGGTGTGAGGTGGTTTGATCGAGTAAGTAACGTAAGGGTAAGAGAGATGTGTGGAAATAAAAAGAGCGTGGTTGAGAGAGCAGAAGAGGGTGTTTTGAAATGGTTTGGTCACATGGAGAGAATGAGTGAGGAAAGATTGACCAAGAGGATATATGTGTCGGAGGTGGAGGGAACGAGGAGAAGAGGGAGACCAAATTGGAGGTGGAAAGATGGAGTGAAAAAGATTTTGTGTGATTGGGGCCTGAACATGCAGGAGGGTGAAAGGAGGGCAAAGAATAGAGTGAATTGGAGCGATGTGGTATACCGGGGTTGACGTGCTGTCAGTGGATTGAATCAAGGCATGTGTATGGGGGTGGGTTGGGCCATTTCTTTAGTCTGTTTCCTTGCGCTACCTCGCAAACGCGGGAGACAGCGGCAAAAAAAAAAAAAAAAAAAAATATATCAGCAGTGCTAATTGCATGAATCTCTTTAACTTCATACTCTGCAATAACTTAATCTTACTTTTATTACTATCCTTTGAAAATTCTCGCCATTCAATCAATTTTTTTTCTCCTTGGAGCAAAATTGTCCCTGCAAATTGCCAGTTTCCAAACATTCTAATAATACAGTCTCCAAATATCACATCAATCTGTTGAGTAATAAAATTCACAAAACAATTTACAATTGCAAACCTCATCTCTTACAAATCTAATATATTAATGTGGGTTACTAAAATCATTAATTTCTCTCTCTACCAAATTACAGAACTGTAATGTCTAGGAGTATTCCTGGCATCCATATATCACTACATTGTGTTCTTTACTCTGTTTTCAATTTCTAGTTGTAGGATATACATGAGGAAAGATCAGATGACCTCAGCATGCTCCAATATGAGTGGCTTAAGCAATTAAGATTTCATGCAAGACAACTACTGGTTTTTTTTTTCCAAGACGGCAAAGGCAACCGAATACCCAAATAAAAGACAACTCATTAATGCTCTCTCTCTCTCTCTCTCTCTAAATATTTATATTGATATATTCAACTATTATACTTAGTCACTGTCTTCCACGTTAGCAAGGTAGCACAAGGAAACAGATGAAAGAATAGCCCAACCCATCCACATACACATGTATATACATACATGTCCACACACATACATATACATACCTATACATTTCAACGTATACATATTCATTTTATTAATTTTTTGTACTTTGTCGCTGTCTCCTGCGTTAGCGGGGAAGCGCAAGGAAACAGATGAAGAATGGCCCAACCCACCCACATACACATGCATATACATACACGTCCACAGACGCACATATACATACCTATATATCTCAACCTATACACATACATACACACACAGACATATACATATATACACAAGTACACAATTCATACTGTCTACCCTTATTCATTCCCACTGCCACCACGCCACACATGAAATAACAAAAACCCCTCCCCCGCATGTGCGTGAGGTAGCACTAGGAAAAGACAACAAAGGCCACATTCGTTCACACTCAGTCTCTAGCTGTCATGTATAATGCACCGAAACCACAGCTCCCTTTCCACATCCAGACCCCACAAAACTTCCCGTGGTTTACATCAGACGCTTCACATGCCCTGGTTCAATCCATTGACAGCACATCGACACCGGTATACCATTTCGTTCCAATTCACTCTATTTCTTGCACGCCT
Organism: Panulirus ornatus; assembly: GCF_036320965.1. NCBI lineage: Eukaryota > Metazoa > Arthropoda > Malacostraca > Decapoda > Palinuridae > Panulirus > Panulirus ornatus. Next base: position 21,955,005 of record NC_092234.1, on the reverse strand, counting down.
TTCACCCTCCTGAATGTTCAGGCCCCAATCACTCAAAATCTTGTTCACTCCATCTTTCCACCTCCAATTTGGTCTCCCACTTCTCCTCGTTCCCTCCACCTATGACACATATATCCTCTTTGTCAATCTTTCCTCACTCATTCTCTCCACGTGACCAAACCATTTCAAAACACCCTCTTCTGCTCTCTCAACCACACCCTTTTTATTACCACACATATCTTTTACCCTTTCATTACTTACTTGATCAAATGACCACACACCACATACTGTCCTCAAACACCTCATTTCCAGCACATCCACCCTACTCCGCGAAACTCTATCTATAGCCCACGCCTCACAACCATATAACATTGTTGGAACCACTATTCCTTCAAACATACCCATTTTTGCTTTCCAAGATAACGTTCTTGACTTCCACACATTTTTCAATGCTCCCAGAACTTTCGCCCCCTTCCTCCAACCTATGATTCACTTCTGCTTCCATGTTTTCATCCACTGCCAAATCCACTCCTAGACATCTAAAACACTTCACTTCCTCCAGTTTTTCTACATTCAAACTTACCTCCCAATTGTCTTGTCTCTCAACCCTGCTGTACCTAATAACCTTCCCCTTTTTCACATTTACTCTCAGCTTTCTTCTTTCACACACTTTACCAAACTCAGTCACCAGCTTCTGCAGTTTCTCACAGAAATCAGCCACCAGCACTGTATCATCAGCAAACAACAACTGACTCACTTCCCAAGCTCTCTCATCGACAACAGATTGCATACTTGCCCCTCTTTCCAAAACTCTTGCATTCACCTCCCTAACAATCCCATCCATAAACAAACTAAACAACCATGGAGACATTACGCACCCCTGCCGCAAACCAACATTCAATGAGAACCAATCACTTTCCTCTCTTCCTACACGTACACATGCCTTACATCCTCGATAAAAACTTTTCACTGATTCTATCAACTTGCCTCCCAGACCATATATTCTTAATACCTTCCACAGAGCATCTCTATGAACTCTATAATATGCCTTCTCCAGATCCATAAATGCTACATACAAATCCATTTGCTTTTCTAAGTATTTCTCACATACATTCTTTAAAGCAAACACCTGATCCACACATCCTATACCACTTCTAAAACCACACTGCTCTTTCCCAATCTGATGCTCAGTACATGCCTTCACCCTCTCAATCAATACCCTCCCATATCATTTCCCAGGAATACTCAACAAACTTACACCTCTGTAATTTGAGCACTTACTTTTATCCCCTTTGCCTTTGAACAATGGCACTATGCAAGCATTCTTCCAGTCCTCAGGCACCTCACCATGAGTCATACATACTTTAAATAACCTTACCACCTAGTCAACAATACAGTCACCCCCCTTTTTAATAAATTCCACTGCAATACCATCCAAACCCGCTGCCTTGCCGGCTTTCATCTTCCGCAAAGCTTTTACTACCTCTTCTCTGTTTACCAAATCATTCTCCCTAACCCTCTCGTTTTGCACACCACCTCGACCAAAACACCCTATATCTGCCACTCTATCATCAAACACATTCAACAAGCCTTCAAAATATTCACTCCATCTCCTCACATCACCACTACTTGTTATCACCTCCCCATTAGCCCCCTTCACTGATGTTCCCATTTGTTCCCTTGTCTTACACACTTCATTGACCTCCTTCCAAAATATCTTTATATTCTCCCTAAAATTTAATGATACTCTCTCACCCTAACTCTCATTTGCCCTCTTTTTCACCTCTTGCACCTTTTTCTTGACCTCCTGCCTCTTTCTTTTATACATCTCCAACTCATTTACATTATTTCCCTGCATAAATCATCCAAATGCCTCTCTCTTCTCTTTCACTAATAATCTTACTTCATCCCACCACTCACTACCCTTTCTAATCTGCCCATCTCCCACGCTTCTCATGCCACAAGCATCTTTTGTGCAAGCCATTACTGCTTCCCTAAATACCTCCCATTCCTCCCCCACTCCCCTTACCTCCTTTGTTTTCACCTTTTTCCATTCTGGACTCATTCTCTCCTGGTACTTCCTCACACAAGTCTCCTTCTCAAGCTCACTTCCTCTACAAATCTTCACCCTCTCCTCCACAAGATAATGATCAGACATCCCTCCAGTTGCACCTCTCAGCACATTAACATCCAAAAGTTTCTCTTTCACGCGCCTATCAATTAACACATAATCCAATAATGCTCTCTGGCCATCTCTTCTACTTACATAATGTAAATTATGTATATCTCTCTCTTTAAACCAGGTATTTCCAATCACCAGTCCTTTTTCAGCAGATAAATCTATAAGCTCTTCACCATTACCATTTACAACACTGAACACCCCATGTACACCAATTATTCCCTCAACTGCCACATTACTCATCTTTGCATTCAAATCACCCATCACTATAACCCAGTCTCGTGCATCAAAACTATTAACACACTCACACAGCTGCTACCAAAACACTTGCCTCTCATGCTCTTTCTTCTCATGCACAGGAGCATATGCACCAATAATCACCCATCTCTCTCCATCCACTTTCAGTTTTACCCATATCAATCTAGAGTTTACTTTCTTATACTCTATCATATACTTCCACCACTCCTGTTTCAGGAGTAGTGCTACTCCTTCCCTTGCTCTTGTCCTCTCGCTAACCCCTGAATTTACTCCCAAGAAATTCCCAAACCACTCTTCCCCTTTACCCTTGAGCTTTGTTCCACTCAGAGCCAAAACATCCAGGTTCCTTTCCTCAAACATACTACCTATCTCTCCTGTTTTCTCATCTTGGTTACATCCACACACATTTAGACACTCCAATCTGAGCCTTCGAGGAGGATGAGCACTTCCCGCATGACTCCTTCCAATTCCCCGTTTAGAAAGTTACAATACAAGGAGGGGAGGGTTTCTAGGCCCCCGCTCCCATCCCCTTTAGTCGCCTTCTACGACACGTGAGGAATGCGTGAGAAGTATTCTTTCTCCCCTATCCTCGTCCTCATACACATGTATATACATACATGTCCACACACACGTATACATACCTATACATTTCAACGTATATTCATTTATTTTACTTTGTCGCTGTCTCCAGTGTTAGCAAGGTAGCGCAAGAAAACAGACGAAAGAATGGCCCAATCCACCCACACACACATGTATATACATACACGTCCACGCACGCACATATACATACCTATAAATCTCAACATATATATATATTGTTAGGGAGGTGAATGCAAGAGTTTTGGAAAGAGGGGCAAGTATGAAGTCTGTTGTGGATGAGAGAGCTTGGGAAGTGAGTCAGTTGTTGTTCGCTGATGATACAGCGCTGATGGCTGATTCATGTGAGAAACTGCAGAAGCTGGTGACTGAGTTTGGTAAAGTGTGTGAAAGAAGAAAGTTAAGAGTAAATGTGAATAAGAGCAAGGTTATTAGGTATAGTAGGGTTGAGGGTCAGAAATCCTCCCCTCCTTGTATTTCTAAAATGGGAAACAGAAGGAGTCACGCGGGGAGTGCTCATCCTACTCGAAGGCTCAGAATGGGGTGTCTAAATGTGTGTGGATATAACCAAGATGTGAAAAAAGGAGAGATAGGTAGTATGTTTGAGGAAAGGAACCTGGATGTTTTGGCTCTGAGTGAAATGAAGCTCAAGGGTAAAGGGGAAGAGTGGTTTGGGAATGTCTTAGGAGTAAAGTCAGGGGTTAGTGAGAGGACAAGAGCAAGGGAAGGAGTAGCACTACTCCTGAAACAGGAGTTGTGGGAGTATGTGATAGAATGTAAGAAAGTAAATTCTCGATTAATATGGGTAAAACTGAAAGTTGATGTAGAGAGATGGGTGATTATTGGTGGATATGCACCTGGGCATGAGAAGAAAGATCATGAGAGGCAAGTGTTTTGGGAGCAACTGAATGAGTGTGTTAGTGGTTGTGATGCACGAGACCGGGTTATAGTGATGGGTGATTTGAATGCAAAGTTGAGTAATGTGGCAGTCGAGGGAATAATTGGTATACACAGGGTATTCAGTGTTGTAAATGAAAATGAAGAGCTTGTAGATTTATGTGCTGAAAAAGGACTTGTGATTGGGAATACCTGGTTTAAAAAGCGAGATATACATAAGTATACGTATGTAAGTAGGAGAGATGGCCAGAGAGCGTTATTGGATTACGTGTTAATTGACAGGCGCGCGAAAGAGAGACTTTTGGATATTAATGTACTGAGAGGTGCAACTGGAGGGATGTCTGATTATTATCTTGTGGAGGCTAAGGTGAAGAGTTGTATGGGTTTTCAGGAAAGAAGAGTGAATGTTGGGGTGAAGAGGGTGGTGAGAGTAAGTGAGCTTGGGAAGGAGACTTGTGTGAGGAAGTACCAGGAGAGACTGAGTACAGAATGGAAAAAGGTGAGAACAATGGAAGTAAGGGGAGTGGGGGAGGAATGGGATGTATTTAGGGAATCAGTGATGGATTGCGCAAAAGATGCTTGTGGCATGAGAAGAGTGGGAGGTGGGTTGATTAGAAAGGGTAGTGAGTGGTGGGATGAAGAAGTGAGATTATCAGTGAAAGAGAAGAGAGAGGCATTTGGACGATTTTTGCAGGGAAAAAATGCAATTGAGTGGGAGATGTATAAAAGAAAGAGACAGGAGGTCAAGAGAAAGGTGCAAGAGGTGAAAAAGAGGGCAAATGAGAGTTGGGGTGAGAGAGTATCATTAAATTTTAGGGAGAATAAAAAGATGTTTTGGAAGGAGGTAAATAAAGTGTGTAAGACAAGGGAGCAAATGAGAACTTCAGTGAAGGGTGCAAATGGGGAGGTGATAACAAGTAGTGGTGATGTGAGAAGGAGATGGAGTGAGTATTTTGAAGGTTTGTTGAATGTGTTTGATGATAGAGTGGCAGATATAGGGTGTTTTGGTCGAGGTGGTGTGCAAAGTGAGAGGGTTAGGGAAAATGATTTGGTAAACAGAGAAGAGGTAGTAAAAGCTTTGCGGAAGATGAAAGCCGGCAAGGCAGCAGGTTTGGATGGTATTGCAGTGGAATTTATTAAAAAAGGGGGTGACTGTATTGTTGACTGGTTGGTAAGGTTATTTGATGTATGTATGACTCATGGTGAGGTGCCTGAGGATTGGTGGAATGCGTGCATAGTGCGATTGTACAAAGGCAAAGGGGATAAGAGTGAGTGCTCAAATTACAGAGGTATAAGTTTGTTGAGTATTCCTGGTAAATTATATGGGAGGGTATTGATTGAGAGGGTGAAGGCATGTACAGAGCATCAGATTGGGGAAGAGCAGTGTGGTTTCAGAAGTGGTAGAGGATGTGTGGATCAGGTGTTTGCTTTGAAGAATGTATGTGAGAAATACTTAGAAAAGCAAATGGATTTGTATGTAGCATTTATGGATCGATGTGGTATACCAGGGTTGACGTGCTGTCAGTGGATTGAATAAATATATATATATTTATTTTTTTTTTTATTATACTTTGTCGCTGTCTCCCGCGTTTGCGAGATAGCGCAAGGAAACAGATGAAAGAAATGGCCCACCCCCCCTACACATGTATATACATACGTCCACACACGCAAATATACCTACCTACACAGCTTTCCATGGTTTAACCCAGACGCTTCACATGCCTTGATTCAATCCACTGACAGCACGTCAACCCCGGTATACCACATCGCTCCAATTCACTCTATTCCTTGCCCTCCTTTCACCCTTCTTCATGTTCAGGCCCCGATCACACAAAATCTTTTTCACTCCATCTTTCCACCTCCAATTTGGTCTCCCTCTTCTCCTCGTTCCCTCCACCTCCGACACATATATCCTCTTGGTCAATCTTTCCTCACTCATTCTCTCCATGTGCCCAAACCACTTCAAAACACCCTCTTCTGCTCTCTCAACCACGCTCTTTTTATTTCCACACATCTCTCTTACCCTTACGTTACTCACTCGATCAAACCACCTCACACCACACATTGTCCTCAAACATCTCATTTCCAGCACATCCATCCTCCTGCGCACAACTCTATCCATAGCCCACGCCTCGCAACCATACAACATTGTTGGAACCACTATTCCTTCAAACATACCCATTTTTTGCTTTCCGAGATAATGTTCTCGACTTCCACACATTCTTCAAGGCTCCCAGAATTTTCGCCCCCTCCCCCACCCTATGATCCACTTCCGCTTCCATGGTTCCATCCGCTGCCAGATCCACTCCCAGATATCTAAAACACTTTACTTCCTCCAGTTTTTCTCCATTCAAACTTACCTCTCAATTGACTTGTCCCTCAACACTACTATACCTAATAACCTTGCTCTTATTCACATTTACTCTCAGCTTTCTTCTTTCACACACTTTACCAAACTCAGTCACCAGCTTCTGCAGTTTCTCACAGGAATCAGCCACCAGCGCTGTTTCATCAGCGAACAACAACTGACTCACTTCCCAAGCTCTAATCCACAACAGACTGCATACTTGCCCCTCTTTCCTTAACTCTTGCATTCACCTCCCTAACAACCCCATCCATAAACAAATTAAACAGCCATGGAGACATCACACACCCCTGCCGCAAACGTACATTCACTGAGAACCAGTCACTTTCCTCTCTTCCTACATGTACACATGCCTTACATCCTCGATAAAAACTTTTCACTGCTTCTAACCACTTGCCTCCCACACCATATATTCTTAATACCTTCCACAGAGCATCTCTATCAACTCTGTCATATGCCTTCTCCAGATCCATAAATGCTACATACAAACCCATTTGCTTTTCTAAGTATTTCTCATATACATTTTTCAAAGCAAATACCTGATCCACACATCCTCTACCACTTCTGAAACCACACTGCTCTTCCCCAATCTGATGCTCTGTACATGCCTTCACTCTCTCAATCAATACCCTCCCATATAATTTCCCAGGAATACTCAACAAACTTATATCTCTGTAATTTGAGCACTCACTCTTAACCCCTTTGCCTTTGTACAATGGCACTATGCAAGCATTCCACCAATCCTTGGGCACCTCACCATGAGTTATACATACATGAACTAACCTTACCAACCAGTCAGCAATACAGTCACCCCCTTTCTTAATAAATTCCACTGCAATACCGTCCAAAACCGCTGCCTTGCTGGCTTTCATCTTCCGCAAAGCTTTTACTACCTCTTCTCTGTTTACCAAATCATTCTCCCTAACCCTCTCACTTTGCACACCACCTTGACCAAAACACCCTATATCATCAAACACATTCGACAAACCTTCAAAATACTCACTCTATCTCCTTCTCACATCACCACTACTCGTTATCACTTCCCGTTAACCCCTTTCACTGAAGTTCCCATTTGTTCCCTTATCATACGCACTTTATTTACCTCCCTCCAAAACATCTTTTTATTCTCCCTAAGATTTAATGATACTTTCTCACCCCAACTCTCATTTCCCCTCTTTTTCACCTCTTGCACCTCTCTCTTGACCTCCTGCCTCTTTCTTTTATACATCTCCCAGTCATTTGCATTATTTCCCTGCAAAATCGTCCAAATGCCTCTCTCTTCTCTTTCACTAACAATCTTACTTCTTCATCCCACCGCTCACTACCCTTTCTAATCTGCCCACCTCCCACGCTTCTCATGCCACAAGCATCTTTTGCGCAAGCCATCACTGATTCCCTAAATACATCCCATTCCTCCCTCACTCCCCTTATGTCCTTTCTTCTCACCTTTTTCCATTCTGTACTCAGTCTCTCCTGGTACTTTCTCACACAAGTCTCCTTCCCAAGCTCACTTACCCTCACCACTCTTTTCACCCCAACATTCTCTCTTCTTTTCTGAAAACCTCTACAAATCATCACCTTCACCTCCACAAGATAATGATCAGACATCCCTCCGGTTGCGCCTCTCAGCACATCAACATCCAAAAGTCTTTCTTTCACGTGCCTATCAATTAACACGTAATCCAATAACACTCTTTGGCCATCTCTCCTACTTACATACGTATACTTATGTATATCTCTCTTTATAAACCAGGTATTCCCAATCACCAGTCCTTTTTCAGCACATAAATCTACAAGACTTCACCATTTCCATTTACAACAATGAACACCCAAATGTACACCAATTAATATGTATACATATGTGTGTTTATGGGCATTTATTTATATGTGTGTGTATATGGGTGGATGGACCATTCTTTGTTTTTTCCTGGCACTACCTCGATGATTCAGGAAATGGCGATCAGTCATGACAATGATAGATGGAAATTATTTTTTATCATACATAGTCGCTGCTTCCTGCATCAGTGAGGTAGCACCAGGAAACAGATGAGGAATGGCCCATCCAATCATATACCCATATATGCACATTAATGCCCACGTATGCATGTATACATACATATACACAAACATTACATACGTACACATGTACATATTCATACTTGCTTGCCTTCGTCCATTCCTGTCACTACCACGCCCCGTAGGAAAACAGCATCACTAATCCCTGTTTCATCGAGGTAGGGTCAAGAATACAGACAAAAAGGCCCCATTCATTCACATTCAGTCTTTAGCTATCGTGTGTAATGCCCTAAAACTACAGCTCCCTATCCACATCCAGGCAGATATAGGGTGTTTTGTTGGGGTGGTGTATGACCTGAGAGGGTCAGGGAGAATGGTTTGGTGAAGGGAGAAGAGGTAGTGAAAACTTTGAGGAAGATGAGATCTACCAAGGCAGTGGGTTTGGATGATACTGCAGTGGAATTTATTGAAAAGAAGGGTGACAGTGTTGATTGGTTGGTAAGGATATTCAGTGTATGTATGGACCATGGTGAAGTGCCTGAGGATTGGTGGAATGCTTGCATAATGCCATTGTACAAAGGCAAAGGGGATAAAGGTGAGTGTTCAAGCTACAGAGGCATAAGTTTGCTGAGTATTCCTGGGAAATCATATGGGAGGGTATTGATTGAGAGGGTGAAGGCATGTAGTGAGCATCAGATTGGGGAAGAGCAGTGGGGTTTCCGAAGTGATAGAGGATGTATTGATAAGGTGTTTCCTTTGAAGAATGTATATGAGAAATATTTAGAAAAACATGGATTTGTAGGTAGTATTTGTGGATCTGGAGAAGGCATATAATAGGGTTGATAGAGATGCTTTGTGGAAGGTTTTAAGAGTATATGGTGTGAGAGGTAAGTTGCTAGAAGCAGTGGAAAGTTTTTACCAAGGAAGTAAGGCATGTGTACAAGTAGGAAGAGAGGACAGTGATTGGTTCCCGATGAATGTTGGTCTGCGGGAGAGGTGTGTGATGTCCCAGTGATTGTTTGATTTCTTTATGAAGGGGTGGTTAAGGAGATAAAATGCAAAAGTTTTGGAGTATGCAGTTTGTTGTTGATGAGAGGGCCTTGGAAGTCAGTCAGCTGTTGTTTGCCGATAACACAGATCTGGTGGCTGATTCAAGAGAGAAACTGCAGAGATTGGTGACTGAGTTTGGAAAAGTGTGTGAAAGGAGATAGTTGAAAGTGAATATGAATAAGAGCAAGGTTATTAGATTAAGTAGGGTTGAGGGACAAGTTAAGTGGGATGTGAGTTTGAGAGAAGAAAAATTGGACAAAGTGAAGTGTTTTAGATATCTAGGAGTGGACTTGACAGTGGATGGAACCATGGAAGTGGAAGTGAGTCACAGGGTGGGGGAGGGGGCGAAGGTTCTGGGAGAGATGAAGAATGTGTGAAAATAAAAAAAGTAAATATATGAGAGAGCAGAAGAAGGTGTATTGAAATGGTTTGGTCACATGGAGAGAATGAGTGAGGAAAGATTGACAAAGAGGATATATGTGTCAGAGGTGGAGGGTACACAGAGAAGCAGGACACCAAATTGGAAGTGGAAGGAAGGATGGAGTGAAAAAGATTTTGAGTAATCGGGGCCTGAACATAGAGGAGGGTGAGAGACGTGCAAGGAATAGAGTGAATTGGAACGATGTGGTATACCAGGGTTGACATGCTGTGAATGGACTGAACCAGGGCATTTGAAGCCTTTGGGGTAAGCCACGAAAATGTCTCTGGGGCCTTTATGTGGAAAGGGAGCTGTGGTTTCGGTGCATTACACATGGCAGCTAGAGACTGAATGTGAACGAATGGGACCTTTTTGTCTGTATTCCTGGCATTACCTCAATGAAGCAGGGGATAGTGATGCTGTTTTCCTGTGAGGTGGGGTTGTGAAAGAAATGGATGAAGAGAAGCAGGTATGAATGTGTACATCTGTATCTATGTAATGTCTGTGTGTATATATATATATATATATATATATATATATATATATATATATATATATATATATATGTACATATATATATGTTTATAGTTGTGTTTATAGTTATGTTTATAGTTGTGTTACTGGAGTGGTAGTTTTCATACATGGTGCTTTGACAAGAAAATAGTGAAAATGGAAAAAATGTAGCTTAGACATTGAAGCTTATTGATACAGTGGTCAAATTGATGAGAACTACTATTGACGTTTGTGTAAATAAATCATACATTTCCTTTTTCCATAGCCAGAGGTTGAACCATTAGGTGACATCCATTTTTTTCATTCATTTCAAGCTAGAAGTTTCAGTTTTCTAAATTGTTTCTTACATTTTTCATATGTATATATATGTATGTGTGTGTGTGTGTATATGTGCATGTGTATGTGTGTGTGTGTGTGTGTATATATATATATATGTATATATTATCCCTGGGGATAGGGGTGAAAGAATACTTCCCACGCATTCCTCGCGTGTCGTAGAAGGCGACTAGATGGGACGGGAGCGGGGGGCCAGAAATCCTCCCCTCCTTGTATTTTTTTAACTTTCTAAAATGGGAAACAGAAGAAGGAGTCACGCGGGGAGTGCTCATCCTCATCGAAGGCTCAGTGTATGTATGGACCATGGTGAAGTGCCTGAGGATTGGTGGAATGCTTGCATAATGCCATTGTACAAAGGCAAAGGGGATAAAGGTGAGTGTTCAAGCTACAGAGGCATAAGTTTGCTGAGTATTCCTGGGAAATCATATGGGAGGGTATTGATTGAGAGGGTGAAGGCATGTAGTGAGCATCAGATTGGGGAAGAGCAGCGGGGTTTCCGAAGTGATAGAGGATGTATTGATAAGGTGTTTCCTTTGAAGAATGTATATGAGAAATATTTAGAAAAACATGGATTTGTAGGTAGTATTTGTGGGTCTGGAGAAGGCATATAATAGCCCACGCCTTGCAACCATACAACATTGTTGGAGCCACTATTCCTTCAAACATACCCATTTTTGCTTTCCGAGATAATGTTCTCGACTTCCACACATTCTTCAAGGCTCCCAGAATTTTCGCCCCCTCCCCCACCCTATGATCCACTTCCGCTTCCATGGTTCCATCCGCTGCCAGATCCACTCCCAGATATCTAAAACACTTTACTTCCTCCAGTTTTTCTCAATTCAAACTCACCTCCCAATTGACTTGACCCTCAACCCTACTGTACCTAATAACCTTGCTCTTATTCACATTTACTCTTAACTTTCTTCTTTCACACACTTTACCAAACTCAGTCACCAGCTTCTGCAGTTTCTCACATGAATCAGCCACCAGCGCTGTATCATCAGCGAACAACAACTGACTCAACTTCCCAACACTCTCATCCCCCACAGACTCAATACTTGCCCTCTTTCCAAAACTCTTGCATTCACCTCCCTAACAACCCCACCCATAAACAAATTAAACCACCATGGAGACATCACACCTGCCGCAATGGTATGAGATGGGGTAGGTTTTATGTTAGGAAGGGGGTTGGGAAGATAAGTAAAGGGAGGAGGGTATGGAGGGGTGGTGTTTTTTTTTTTAGGTGGTGTGGGTATGAAAATAAAAAAGGTAAGGGGGTGAGAAGAGTAGTTAATTTGTAGGGGGTTGGTTGGATTGGTGAAAGTGAAATGTGTGTGGGGGGGGGCGTGGGGGTGTAGGGGGAGGAGGAGAAAGGAGTGATGGGAAGATTGTTTATTAGTTTGTTTGGGAAAATAAAAAAAAATGTATATGGTGTTTATGTAAGACAATTTAATTTGTTATGTAATTATATGATGGAATGGGGTGGTAAAATTAGAGTATATGGAAGTGTTGATTGAATAGGTATGATAGGATTAAAAGGGTGTAATATGAGAGAATTGGATAGAGTGGAAGGGAAAGAAGGGATAAAGAAGGATGGGGATGAAAAGTGATATATTTTGAGGGGGATAGAATGAGGGAATAAGAATTGGGGGGGAGAAAGAGGAGAAGAGGGAAAGAATAAGAAGTATATGTGTGAAGAGGGGGATTGAGGGAAGATAGATGGAGAGAATGGGGAAATTTAATGGGATTTTATAAAGAGGAGGAGAGAGATTAATAGAGAGGGGGTGGGAATATATGAGAGAGGTAAAGGTAGGGTAGGTAGAGTGATTTAATAAGATATAATATATGGGGAAGATTTATGAGATGGGAATGATATGAATGAAGAAGGAGATATTAGAGTGAATGTGAAATAGAAGAGATTAATGTATTATGGGGGGGGTTAATAGTGGAAGGATTTATGTAAATGGGGGGGAGGGAAGTGTGTTGGGGAGAGTAGGAATATATGGAGGATTGGAGAAATGTTGGGGGAGAAAAAGAAAAATAAAGTATATGTGAAAAGAAAGGAATGGGGAATGAAAAAGAAGGTGATATAGAGATGTGTGAGTTTTATATTTTAGGATAGGGAAGAATGGGGGAAATGGAGTTCGAGAAGAATTGGGGGTTGGTAAAGAGTAAAGTAGGTAAGTTGTAAAGGAAGTGGATAATGGTAGAGGTTAGGGAGGAGAATAAATATTTATTTTATGAATAATAGCGGGATGGGAAGATAATTGATAATAATAGAGGTGAATGATAGTTTTATAGTAGATAGGAAAATTATGAGAAGATGAAAATTATGTATGATAGAAAAGAGGTGATTTTAAGATTGGTAGAAAGTTCTTCAAATGAATGTTTATTTGTATATTCATGTGGTGTATATATATAAAAGGAAGATTTAAGTATGTTAGTGTGTTTTTGTTTGTGTGATTTTGTTGTGTTTTAGTGTGTTTTGTGGTGTGTGTTTTAGGTAGGTAGTGATGTATGTAGTGGCGAATGTGAACTAACATCGTGGTTAGTGTATGATATGTGGACTGGGAAGGGGTGATAGTGAAGAAGATGGCAAAAGGAAGTGGAAGTAATGTTGTGGGGTACATGGTTAATCTCGATGTTATAAAATGTTACAAATTGTGTAAAGATTAGACTGGTCGATAAGTTGCTTGATTTATAAACCATAAATTATTTAAAGTAGAGTCATAAGCATTAACTAAGAAAACAACGATGTAAGCTGCGACAAAACACGTCATATATGTAGGGAGAGATGGGGAAGATGTTGATAATTGTTGATAAATGAGAGAAATGATACGGTATGGTTTTTTAAAAGAGAATGCAGTGTTTGTTAAGGTTGTACCTATATATTAATACATATTAGACGGGGGATGGTGGTATGAGACAAGTAAATGAGAGGGAATAGATAGTTAAAAGTAGGTTAATATATTGTATGAATTTTAATAGAGGTAAAGGGTTAAAGGTATTAGGATAGATTGAATTTTAATTGAATGAAGGGAAAGATTTATGAATTAAGGAAGAAGGGGGATATGAGGGGTGGAATTAATATCTATGGTTAAAATGTGTTGAAAGGATGGTGTTTGATAGAAAAGATTGTAGAATGAGGAGTGGTTAATTATAGGAACATTTTATGAATGTGTTATTTATTATTGGTATAGTGTATGGATTTGATAAGTAGTAGTGTGTATATGTTAAGTTGATGTAGGAGGACGGGATATGAGAAGGTGGATTCAAAATAATATCTGATTTATGATGTATTAATCTTGAGGTTTATAAGGGGTTGGGTCTGTTTGTTGTTGTTGGGGGTGTTTAATGATCGGGAGAGATACGTCCTTATATTGAAGTATAAGAAATGATGTTAGGGAGGATAGAGGAGTTATTATGGAATACATATAATGTTTGAGGTTTGTACGGTAATATGTGATAGATATTAGAGTGATGTGGGAAGGAGAAATGTGAATGTATGGATTATTTATTTTAATGGGAGGGGTTTTGGTGGAGATATTCTGAGGATTATGATTTATAAGGTGAATATATGAAGAGTAATAGGAGTTAATATAGAGATGAAATTGATTGATAGGTATGAGGAATTAAAGAATTGATTTTAAATAAATTGTTGGGTAATTTGTATATTATTAGGTGTAATGTTGGGGGGTACATAGAAAGAGTGAAAAGGGAAGGGGTAATTTGGATTATTTGATGATTGAAAATTTAAGATGATAAGATAATGGTGAATGTAATTATGGTTTGTTAAGTAATTAATGGTGGATGTGTTGGATAATTGGGTGGGGTTGGGGGGTGGGTGGTGGGTGGTGTTTTGTTTGGGGGGGTTTGTGGATTTGTGGTTGAGGGGTGTGTAAGTGGGTTGGTTTAAGGGGGGTGTTGGGAAATTGTGTAAGAGATGTGGGAGTGTATGGTGTTTATATGTTGAGTGTAGTGGGGGTTATTGGGGGGGGGTTTTGTATAGTGAATTTTGGATTGTTGAATGTTTGTTGGTATTTGGGGTGGGATTGATTGGTGGTGGGTTGGTTGAGTGGTTGGTTGGGGTTGTGAAAGGTGTGAGGATAGTGTTAATGGATAGTTGGATGATGAGGGGTGGAGTTTTGGGGGGGGGAAGGTTTTGGGTATGGAGTTTATGTGAATTTTATTTTTGGTGGGGGGTTGGTTGTGTGGAATTATTGGGGGGTTGGGATAGTAGGAGGTGTTTGGGAATTTGGTGGGAGGGTTTGTTGGGGGTTATTTGGGGGTTGGTGGGTGATGGTTGTTATTTGTGTTGTTGGGGGTTTTTTTTTGAGGGTTTATTTTGGGGGGGGGGTTTGGGTGGATATGTGTTTGTGTGTTTTGTGTTAATTGTAGTGTTAGAGGGTGTTATGAGAAGAGGTGACAAAATTGGTGTGAGTGTTGAGTGATATGGGGTTGTGAGAAGGTTAATGATTGGTTTGAAATGTTGTTGGTAATGGGGGTGTATGTAGAGGATGGGTGGGGTTTATGGAGGGGATAGTCGGGTAAAAATGGTAAGCTGTGTAGTATGTTGAGTGGAGGTGTGGGACGGGTATACATGGTGGATGGGGGGGTAATGTTCTGGAGAGGTTCAGTAGATAATAGAATAAAGAGTGTCTCTCTTGATTATAAAATTATATTTTTATTATATTTTTTTATGGTTGAGTGGTCAGTGGGAAGGAAGGCACTTCACGAGGTTAACGTTTGTTTTACAAAAAATTAGTAAATAATAAATTTGTGGTTTAGTCAATAGATAGTGCTTTTATTAGTTGAGTGGAGGTAACCTATTAGCGTATATATAACAAGTATATAGTAGGACTTTGTGATGCTGCTTTATAATTATTTGAGGGTTGGATTGTGCCTTTTTAATTAAATATTATAAGTAAAAGGGCATTTATAGCAACTGGGCTGGGTGTTATGAATGGAAGTATTGGACAAATGGGACTAATTTTAGGTATAAAATTTGGGGTTATTGTGGGATTTGTTATTAGGGACGTTGTTTTTATATATAGATGTATTTGGGTTGTAATAAATGGTATTTTATTAACGTTTTATTCTGTATTGAGAAGTTTTGTGTATTTAATAATTAGGGATTACAGGTGTAAGGGGGGGTATGAATTAGGGGAGTTTTTTTGACTGATATGTTGATGATAATTTGGTTGTTTAGAAAAGTGGGGTGGATTAAATGAAGCATATGTCATGTGTAATTATTATAGTTGTATCATAGTATGTAGTGAATTTGAGATAATCAATAATATGTGGTGGTGTAATAGGAGATGATTATATATAAAATGCATGTTAATGATTTATTAGGATTTTGAAGGAGTAATTGGTTATGTAAAAATATATTATGTTGTGATGTTTGTTTTGAGGAAGATTAATGTAATTTTTTTTGTTGATTTTCATTAAACGTGTTAATTATTTTAATTTTTATTTTATTAATATGTTAGGATTTTATTAATGGTTGAATATTGGGATGTGTTTATGTGAGTTTAAGGAATTGATGGAATATAATTGTGTGGTGGGTTTTTGGTGAGGTGTGAGAAAATGGGTTGACAATGTATTTTATGTGGTAAAGGATAAGTTGGTTATTATATTTGGGGGTATTAAATAGAGCGCGGCTTCTCAGAGAGTCATAAATAATATGCTCTAATCAATAAAAACCCGGCCCTAGACAGCTGCATGTATTTATGTACATCAATGCGTATTGCACTCCCTCAATCTCACATCTGTTTTCACTCTTGCCAGCAAACTGCCTAATGCAATGTCACATCTTGTTCATGAACAAGTTGCAATTTTTGTTTCAACTATCATAATTTTCAATACAAGACAATCTACCTATCTACTTATCTATCTGCATATCTATATTCAATCTATCTACACTGGTGCAGAATATAGATACAGAGAGAAGCTAATGTAACTCTACTCCACTTTCCAATCAATAAATAAAATATCTATCTTATAACTCCTTCTATTTATAGCTAGTAAAACCAAATATATGAAAATAATGGATAGGTGCTTATCATGATCAGAATGTGAGGTCAGCCATCCAGGTCTGGATGAAAAGAGATATGTCCTCCCAGCAGTGGAAATATGCACACATAGTCCTGCAGCAAAGACAATAGCACAGGAACTAGTATTAAGCAAATCACAAGGCAGTATGTGCAGCTTTCATCCAGAGAGAAGTTAGGAAAAGTAATGTCATGAAGGAGTCATTCATAGCAAATACAAGTACAAATCCATCTTATTAGGACCTGGACTGTACTCTGAACAATTGCTTCTAGGGTATATACCTACCCTGGGACCTGGACTAGACCTGCTTGTCTCAGGAAGCACATGTAACTGGAAGGATGTGAGCTACAAAAGACACACTGTAATGAATAAAACCTATCCATTTCTAGACAATGATGCTTGTCATAGTTTTGGGGATATGGATTACATCATCTTTCGCCATCTACTATATTCCCACTTAATTCATAAGTAACTGGATATACAGTGTCAAATCATATATGGATGAAAGACATTGCTTGAAAATCATAATTCACTTAAAATTGACTTTCTCAGTTAAATAGCAAAATGAGAAAATTGTTAAAAAAAGAGAATAATAACAAGAAAATGGGATGGACACTGTACCTTAGGAAACTTTATGGGTTTCATTTGTAAATATTGTATGAAACACAACCAGCAGTTCTAATGAACCTCCATACAATGACATATCTCTGCCTTAAGTGGAATCCCAAGGAAATGTGTGTTGTTGCTGAATTGTGAGGATTGGCTATGACCACACAAGTGCCAACAAGACTTTAAAGACACAAGCCAGAAATTTCTAAAAAATTATAGCCTTCATAAGTATTCACTTTAAACAGCAAAACAATGTAAGTGTAGACACAGCTTGCTAAGTGCATCTAGCAAGTAAAATCACTATTACCTGGCTGTTGTATGGCACTTTGCTTTGTAATTAATTTTCTCATACTAATAAATTTTTCCATCATCATATACTAAGTATTCACATACATTGGGTAACACAAACCAGGGTTTATATATTCAATTCTGAAACAAGGCTTTGGACCATTTGCTGAAACCTTTTATGCACCCCACTTAAGAAAAGGTAAACAAAAAGCAGAAACTATTATAAAAGATAATGTGATTTAAGTACTTTGGCATATTACATGGGAGTCATCCTTAACCAAACCAAAATCTGGTTGACAACACATCCTTACAGAAACTGGTTTGTGGCAGATGTGAAGTCAGATCGGGGTAGTGAGTAAACAGGATCATATCAAAATAATACATACTGCATCATTTACTGTACACTACAATTTCAACTTGCACAACAAATAATTGCACATTCTACTGTACAAGTTATATAACAGAAAACAATGACTTTGTGACATTACATATTTACATTGGGTGGACATGTACAGCTTAATTTTATGTTCTCATATCCACACACACACACACACACACACACACACACACACACATATACACAAAGACTGCATCTTCATGACAAACCACTGAGGCCCCTCTTTTTCCCGTGATGTTCTATTTAAATTTGGAAAGATTACTACTCCTGTGTCTGCCAAACTGCAACCTCCTACAAACAACACAGAACATCAGTGATGCAAATATGTTGGCTTGTGTCTGATATGGCAGACATTGGAAGGACAAAATCAGAGACACCTTCAAATATTTGTAAAATCTGTGGCATAATGGATAATCAACCACAAAAAAACAAAAAACCTGTCAATCTACCCAACATATAAGTGTGATGGTGAATCAACTGATCTTTAAAAAGATTCCAAAAGCTATTAACTGCTGTTATACAATCTGCCGAAGGAATATCGGCTTTCAAATTATAAATGCACTTTCTAAACTCTGGTTCATATTCACCAGTTTCAACAGTTCATGCAAACACAGTCATTAGTAATATAAAGGGCACCTCAAGCCTCATGAGAAAACATGATGCAACTGGAAAAATATATTTCAGTTACAGACAACCGATGGATTAAATCTTTAAACTCTGAAACCTATATGTACAGTTTCCTACATTCTTAAGCACTTGGTAAGGGTGTAGCCAAAAGTCTGAAGTAAAAGCTTCAAACTCTTAGAATTTTATGCTTGGTTATGGTAGGATCTTGTTAGTGGAAAAGCTTGTACCCAGATCTACATCATCACAACTCAAATAACTTATCATTATTTAGAATGTCAGATTCTGATACTTTATATGACTGTTTTTATCAATATATAATAAAACACACAGCACCAATATCACAAATCAAAATCTTGAGTACGAATAATGATAAATTTTGTTAAGGAAGCTGTGCATGAGTCAAGAACTGGTAGAGTGCAAGGAACATTCTTATCAGTTCCAGTATCTAGTACAAACAACAAACCCATCATTTGAGCAGGGAGGGAATCTTCTTGTCATCAGTGCAAGAATATTTCTGAGTGAAAGCCAACATATCTCAGGTGCCTGGAACATTCTACCTAATGAGACAACAAATGAGGAAAACATTCATAAAACATTTCTCAAAAAAACATCTTTCATGCAGCCACAAGCTTAGCCCTACAGCTGCGACCTTAAGTTGTCACATTCACAACAAACTCGGTCCTACAGTTGCTGCAGCCACAAGCAACTCAATCCTACAATTTCTGCACCCACAACAAGTTCCATCCTAGTCACTATACCCAGAACAAATTCAACCCTAAAGTTGCTACATCCAAAAGAAAAATTGTTTCTATGGTTGCTGCACAATAAACCTTGTCCTAGAGTAAGTAGAAAAATAAACACAAACTATAACCTGAAATGCCAAAATTACTATACTAAACCTTTTCTCAATAGCTAGGCTCACGATCTTACCTTTTGCAATCCTTAGGATAATAATGAGGAGCAGTATGTTTTCTTAATCCTTGTGAAGTTATTCAAAAGCCAGAAATATTCTACCAGAAAATTCATGACTATATCAAACTAATTTCATATGGCCGAGTGTTCATCAAATGCTTCGAAACAAAAGAAGATCTATGACTAATATGTGCCTATAACATTTAGGGGAAAAATCTAAGAGTAAAAAAAATCTAACAAAAAGCCATATTTTTGCCAAGTGATGCAGCTGAGCTGGAAAACTTTCAGCTCTAGCTCTGCTTTAAAATAAGCAATAATATAGCATCCCAAACTGACTGAAAAGTTTTCCACTTGATCTTCGTGAGTATTATCAATGCTAACAAAATCTTTATTGCTCAAGAAAAATACTATGCAGGTACTTTGCAAAACTACAAACTCGCATTTGGCATCAGCCAATAAAAATTAAAATGTATCAATGCAATATTTCAAAGATTATAATCTAATAATGCAATTACCTTTTTCCATGTTTAAAAAATCAATCAACATTACTCTTAAGGTCAAATCCAGCCTGAACCATGCAACAAGGCTTTGTGGTCAATCAGGATTCTCGGCTACTTTCCTGATGACACACAACTTTCTGTGATACACAACCAAGACCAATTGATGAACAAAAAAATTATGGTGAACTTCCTGAACGAAGCTAAGAAATCATTAACTTCAACCATCAACAACAGAAATCTCAATCACTTTAAAACTAAAAAAAAATGTATCAAATTCTATATCACAATGACAACATTCAAAATAACAATTCAGATCAGTCCAAGAACAAATCACAATTCAGCTCCTTAGCATTAACCTAATCACATGGATATTACCAGAACTAAAGTAATATGGACTGTCATGCTTCATCAGAGTGCAATATAAAAATAAAACTTGATTTGCGACTAAGTGTGCATATCACAAGCCAAGATGTGCAGCTAGTGATTTAACACAAAATAGTCTATCTATAAGTATCAAACAGGTACACACCGTAAATTTTTCACAATGCAGTAACTACAAGAAACTACATACAGGATATACTGAAGTAAGTTATGTAACCCTAAGAATCCTTTTACAGGGTTCCTGCAGCCTCAAAGCTGCACTCCATGTGTAAGCAGAGTATGGCAGGCTCCTGTTGGGGAGGAAATGTCCTTGATAACACTCATTCTATTTTGAATAATGATGCTACAGCCTCTTTACCACTGGGAGGCAGAGTTTGCTAAGGCAAAATAGGCAAACAGGCATTAGACAAAACATCATCAAAAAAGTGGGTGACTGTGTTGTTGACTGGTTGGTAACATTATTCAATATATGACTCCTGGAGAGAAACCTGAGGATTGGTGGAATGCATGCATAGTGCCATTGTACAAAGGCAAAGGGAATAAAGGTGAGTGCTCAAACTACAGAGGTATAAGTTTGTTGAGTATTCCTGGGAAATGATATGGGAGGGTAATGATAAGAGAGGGTGAAGGCATGTACAGAGCATCAGACTGGGGAAGAGCAGTGTGGTTTCAGAAGTGGTAGAGGATGCGTGGATCAGGTGTTTGCTTTGAAGAATGTATATGAGAAATACTTAGAAAAGCAAATGGATTTGTATGTAGCATGCTCTGTGGAAGGTATTAAGAATATATGGTGTGGAAGGCAAGCTGTTAAGAGCAGTGAAAAGTTTTTATCAAGGATGTAAGGCATGTGTACGAATAGGAAAAGAGGAAAGTGATTGCTTCTCAGTGAATGTCAGTTTGCGGCAGGGATGAGTGATGTCGCCATTGTTCTTTAATTTGTTTATGGATGGGGTTGTTAGGGAGGTAAATGCAAGAGTTTTGGAGAGAGGGGCAAGTATGCAGTCTGTTGTGGATGAGAGGGCTTAGGAAGTGAGTCAGTTGATGCTCGCTGATGATACAGCGCTGGTCGCTGATTCAGGTCAGAAACTGCAGAAGCTGATGACTGAGTCTGGTAAAGTGTGTGAAAGAAAAAAGCTGAGAGTAAATGTGATAAGAGCAAGTTTATTAGGTACAGTAGGGTTGAGGGACAAGTCAATTGGGAGGTAAGTTTCAATGAAGAAAAACTGTAGGAAGTGAAGTGTTTTAGATATCTGGGAGTGGATTTGGCAGCGGATGGAACCATGGATGAGGAAGAGAGTCACAGGGTGGGGGAGGGGCGAAAGTTTTGGGAGCATTGGAAAATGTATGGAAGGCATGAACATTATCTCAGAAAGCAAAAATGGGCATGTTTGAAGGAATAGTGGCTCCAACAATGATATATGGTAGCGCGGCATGGGCTATAGATAGAGTAGTGTGGAGGAGGGTTGATGTGTTGGAAATGAGATGTTTGAGGACAATATGTGGTGTGAGGTGGTTCGATCAAGTAAGTAATGAAAAGGAAAGAGATATGTGTGGAAATTAAAAGAGTGTGGTTGTGAGAGCAGAAGAGGGTGTTTTGAAATGGTTTGGTCACATGGAAAGAATGAGTGAGGAAAGATTGACAAAGAGGACATATTTGTCAGAGGTGGAGAGAAAGAGAAGTGGGAGACAAATTGGATGTGGAAAGATGGAGTGAAAAAGATTTTGAGCGATCGGGGTCTGAACATGCAGGAGGGTGAAAGATGGGCAAGGAATGGAGGGAATTGGAACGATGTGGTCAATGTGGTCAATGCTTTCAATGGATTGAACCAGGGCATGTGAAACGTCTGGGGTATACCATGGAAAGTTTTGTGGGGTCTGGATGTTGAAAGGGAGCTGTGGCTTCAGTCCATTATACAAGCCAGCTAGAGACTGAGTGTGAACAAATATGGCCTTTGTTATCTTTTCCTGGCGCTACCTCGCACACATGCGGGGGGAGGGCGTCGTCATTTCATGTGTCATGGGGTGGCAAAGGGAATGAGTGAAGGCAGCAAGTATGAATTATGTACATGTATACGTATGTATATGTCTGTGTATGTATGTATACGTTGAAATGTATAGGTATGTATATGTGCATGTGTGGACGTGTATGTGGGTGGGTTGGGCCATTCTTTTGTCTGTTTCCTTGCACTACCTCGCTAACGTAGGAGACAGCAACAAAGTATAATAAATAAACATATAATAAATATATATATATATATATATATATATATATATATATATATATATATATTTATTTATTTATTTTGCTTTGTCGCTGTCTCCCGCGTTAGCGAGGTAGCGCAAGGAAACTGACAAAAGAATGGCCCAACCCACCCCCATACACATGTATATACATACACATCCACACTCGCAAATATACATACCCATACATCTCAATGTACACATATATATACACACACAGACACATACATATATACACATGCACACAATTCACACTGTCTGCCTTTATTCATTCCCATCGCCACCTCGCCACACATGGAATAACATCCCCCTCCCCCCTCATGAGTGCAAGGTAGCGCTAGGAAAAGACAACAAAGGCCCCATTCGTTCACACTCAGTCTCTAGCTGTCATGTAATAATGCACCGAAACCACAGCTCCCTTTCCCTCATCCAGGACCCGCAAAACTTTCCATGGTTTACCCTTGACGCTTCACATGCCCTGGTTCAATCCATTGACAGCACGTCAACCCCAGTATACCACATCGTTCCAATTCACTCTATTCCTTGCACGCCTTTCACCCTGCTGCATTTTCAGGTCCAGATCGCTCAAAATCTTTTTCATTCCATCTTTCCACCTCCAATTTGGTCTCCCACTTCTCCTCATTCTCTCCACCTCTGACACATATATCCTCTTGGTCACTCTTTCCTCACTCATTTTCTCCATGTGACCAAACCATTTCAAAACACCCTCTTGTGCTCTCTCAACCACACTCTTTTTACTACCACACATCTCTCTTACCCTTTCATTACTTACTCAATCAAACCACCTCACAAAACATACTGTCCTCAAACATCTCATTTCCAACACGTCCACTCTCCTCCACACAACTCTATCCATAGCCCACGCCTCACAACCATATAACATTATTGGAGCCACTATTCCTACAAACATACCCATTTTTGCTTTCCGAGATAATGCTCTCGCCTTCCACACATTTTTCAACCCTCCTAGAACTTTCACCCCCTCCCCCACCCTGTGACTCACTTCTGCTTCCATGGTTCCAACCGCTGCCAAATCCACTCCCAAATATCTAAAACACTTCACTTCCTCCAGTTTATCTTCATTCAAACTTACCTCCCAGCTGACTTGTCCCTCAACCTTACTGTACCGAATAACCTTGCTCTTATTCACATTTACTCTCAGCTTTCTTCTTTCACACACTTTACCAAACTCAGTCACCAGTTTCTGCAGTTTCTCACCCAAATCAGCCACCAGCACTGTACTATCACCGAACAACAACTGACTCACTTCCCAAGCTCTCTCATCCACAACTGACTGCATATTTGCCCCTCTCTCCAAAACCTTGCATTCACCTCCCTAACAACCCCATCCATTAACAAATCAAACAACCATGGAGGCATCACACACCCCTGCCGCAAACCAACATTCAGAGAGAACCAATCACTTTCCTCTCTTCCTACTCATACACATGCCTTACATCCTCGATAAAAACTTTTCACTGCTTCTAACAACTTGCCTTCCACACCATATATTCTTAATACCTTCCACAGAGCATCTCTATCAACTCTATCATATGCCTTCTCCAGATCCATAAATGCTTCATACAAATCCATTTGCTTTTCAAAGTATTTCTCACATACATTCTTCAAAGCAAACTCCTGATCAACACATCTTGTACCACTTCTGATACCACACTGCTCTTCCCCAATATGACGCACTATACATGCCTTCACCCTCTCAATCAATACCCTTCCATATCATTTCCCAGGAATACTCAACAAACTTATACCTCTGTAATTTGAGCACTCACCTTTATCCCCTTTGACTTTGTACAATGGCACTATGCATGCATTCCGCCAATCCTCAGGCACCTAACCATGAGTTATACATACATTGAATATCCTTACCAACCAGTCAACAACACATTCACCCCCTTTTTTAATAAATTCCACTGCAATACCATCCAAACCTGCTGCCTTGCCAGCTTTCATCTTCTCCAAAGCTTTTACTAGCTCTTCTCTGTTTACCAAATCATTCTCCCTAACCCTCTCACTTCGAACACCACCTGGACCAAAACACCCTATATATCTATATATATATATATATTCTATCATACTTAACCGCTGTCACCCACATTAGCAAGGTAGTGCAAGGAAACAGATGAGGAATGGCCCAGCAGACCCACATACACATGTATATACATACATGCCCACACACACACACACACACATATATATATATATATATATATATATATATATATATATATATATATATATATATATATATATATATATATATATCTTCTTCATACTATTCACCATTTCCCGCATTAGCGAGGCAGCGTTAAGAACAGAGGACTGGGCCTTAGAGGGAACATCCTCACCTGGCCCCCTTCTCTGTTCAGGAGACCTTTCTTCAACGGGGCTCCTGCAGCACTCAGGAAGCTGGCCATGTCAACCAAGCAGGAGCACGTCATAAAATGTAGCGATTTTTATCCGCGCACATGTGTGTGTGACTATGTAGGAAGAGTGCAGGAAACTCAGTGTCTTCATTGTGGTAGTTGCATCATGGGTTGGAGGAGTCTTGTGATATGATGAATGCTGAACTGTGAAGATAGTGTCTAGAGCAAAGATAAGAAAATGTAACTCATGAAAGTCTAGTGAGTAAGGTTTCAGATAGGTGTATGTCTTTTGGGGTGGCATTTTGAACTGAGATGGGAGCCCAGCAGTTTAGCACTTGTCAGGTCATTCCAGTGTGTGTGTATGTTTTGCTTGTGATATGTTTGCTGGGGGTGGGGAATTCTGTAAGAATAAGTTTCAGAGATGTGAAGCAGGAGTAAGCATTTTACAACCACTTGGGAGATAATGGTGTGTTATGAAGTGGCTTGGATGGGAGGTGTTTAGTGCTGTTCCAAAACTCTAAACTCTGAGCAAACTGAAGTTGAATTGTATAGTTAGGATGCAATATATGTTCTTTTCTTGTCTAAATCTGGTGCAAGTTAATGCTATAAAGGTACTAAGTTTGTCTGTGTTTTTGTGTTGATGCTTGTGGTATGAAGCATGAATGTAGTATGTATATATCCTGCTGAAGCATTAACTGTGGAATTGTGTAAAAGAGTGTAAGGAAGTAAGTTCTAAACAGATGCAGGTAAAAATGAAAGTGGATGGCAAGAGATGGTAGATTATTAGTGCTTATGCATTTTAATTTTCCAAGATAATGAACAGAGAAGGGGGCCCAGTGAGGATATTTCCTCAAAGATTCAGTCCTCTGTTCTAAATGCTACCTCACTTATGCGGGAAATGGCGAATAGTATGTAAAAGAAAAAAGCACCTGACCATGAGAAGAAAGATCAGAAAGGGCAAGTGTTTTGGAAGTAGCTGAGTGAGTGTATCAGCAGTTTTGATACAAGAGATGGGGCATTAGTGATGAGTGAATTAAATGTGAAGGTGAATAATATGGCAGTTGAAAGTATAATGGGGATGCATGGGGTATTCACTAAAGTGAATAGAAATGGTGACCAGCTTGTGGAGTTGTGGGCTGAAAAAGGACTGGTGACTGGAAATACCTGGTTTAAGAAGGACATACATACAAGAAATACCTGATTTAAGGACATACATAAGTACATATATATGAGAAGGAAAGATGGTCAGCAGGCACTATTTGAGTACATATCTAATAATTTTCTTTCTTTCATACTATTCACCATTTCCCGCATTAGTGAGGTAGCGTTAAGAACAGAGGACTGGGCCTTTGAGAGAATATCCTCACGTGGCCCCCTTCTCTGTTCCTTCTTTTGGAAAATTAAAAAAAAATGAGAGGGGAGGATTTCCAGCCCCCCACTCCCTATATCTAATAATATATATGTTAAATAGATACTTTTGTATGTGATTGTGCTGAGAGGGGCAGCTGGTGGATGTCTGATCACTATCTTGTGGAGGAGAGGATGAAGATGTGTAAAGGTTTTCTGAAAAGATAAAATGTTATTGGTGAGAAGAAAGTGGCAGGTAAGTGAGCCTGGAAAAGACACTTGTGTGAAGAAATACCAGGAGATACTGAGTGCAGAATGGCTAAAGGTGAGAGTAAATGAAACTAGAGGAGTGGGTTAAAAATGGGAAGTGTTTAGGGAAGTAGTGCTCACATGTGCAAGAGACGCATGAGGCGCACAAAAGTTGGGAGATGGTCAGATTAGAAAGGTAGTGAGAGGTGGGATGAAGGAGTGTCTGATGATAGGGTGGTAGATGTAGGGTGACTGGGTTGGGGTGGTATGGTTGTGAAAAAGTCAAGAGTGGTTTAGTGAGGAAAGAAGAGGTGGTGAAAGCTTTATGCAAGATGAGGTGTGGCAAGGCAGCTGGAGCGGATGGTATTGCAGTTGAATATAAACAAAAAGGGGATCCATGTTGTTGACTGGTTTGTTTAGATTTTCAACGTGTGCATGGATCATGCAAAGGTGCCCAATGATATACAGCATAAACAGCGCCACTGTATAAAGGCAAGAAGAATAAAGGTGAGTGTTCTAGCTACAAAGGGATAAGTTTAAGTGTACCTGGTAAATTGTATAGAAAGGTAATGACTGAGAGAGTAAAGGCATGTGCATCAGACTGAGGAGGAGCAGTGTGGTTTCAAAAGTCAAAAAGGATATGTGGATCAGGTATTTGCTTTAAAGAATGAGTGTGAGAAATACCTATAAAGGCCGATAGATTTGTGGCATTTATGGATCTAGAGAAAGCATATGAGAAGGTTGAAAGCAAAGCCTTGTGGAAGGTCTCAAGAAATATACGGTGAGGGAAGAAAACTGCCAGAAACAATGAGAAGTTTTAATCACCCTTTCATCTGTTTTTTCTTTTGAAAAGCAAAAATACAGAAGTAGAGGATTTCCAGCCCAACTCTCTCACCCCTCTTAGATGTCTTCTACAACATGCAAGAGATACAAGGATGGTGTTTTTCCCCCTTTTCTACAGAACTCTGTACTTAACCCATAAACACCAGGTGTATACAGCTTCAGGACTCTGTACTTAACCCTTAAACACCAGATGTACACAGCTGACAGACTTAGGAGCAACAAGGCATAACTGCAGTACTGTTGGGTACTACATGCTCCAATGCTCACTTCCTATGCTTTAGCAGCTGGGTGGTGACTCCATGATGCCTCAGACTGTAACAATAGGTGATCCACACCCTCCTCCACCACTTCCATGATGATTCCACAAATAGCACAATGCTATGGCCATATAAGGTACGTTAGCACATTTTTCAGTGCATATCCTTTACCTTTAAATGTACTCCTATCACTTCAATGAGGAAAAAGAAAATATGAACAAATTTCCTACACCATCTTGTGAGGATTCTAAATGTGTACTTAATTACTATACAAAGGGCATACAAATTGTAATTTCACTATTTTGTAAATATCCCTTACTTTTACATGTTTTTTATCTTAAGATGGGAAACAGAAAATTTGATATCCTCTTTTTCAGCTTTTAATTGTGAGCAGCCTCCTGCAAGTAACCTAGCATTTAAGGGGAAAATAAAAGAGTGATATGATCTAAACAAGTACAAACTGTCTGGAAACTGACTCTAGTTCTCTGACTGGTCTGTGCTTTAACCCAGTTCACTTACTCCTGAATAATAATGAAGCCAATCAAGCTAGAAAAAAAAAGTCATATGTAGGGTGGCAACCTCCAAGACAGGATTATTTGGCCCTGCTCATGCAGCACAATATATGACACCTTGCTAACCTCACCTAGTTAGAAGCTCAACCCTTTCTTTCTTAGGATATACGCTGAGTGTGTCAATATCATACTATAGCACTAGGTTTTGTTTATCATCCTGGATAATAAGTGTTAAACAAGACAGGAGCAAGCCACATTTGCTCCCCCTTCTTATGTTCTTACTAGCTCAACCATTATTTAACATGCACCATTAGTGTCTGTCACAAGGGCAATACAGCAAGTTGGGTACAGTCTCAATGGTTGGAATACCTAAGAAATCAAAGACTCAAAGTCCAGAATACCAAAGAAACCATAAATGTAATTTGCATAAAGCAGCATATCAAATCATCATATCTAAAAGCAATTTCTAGCTCTAAAACTGTCATACAGAACAACAGAACAGAACAGGAGAAATATCCACACAGCTAAACTAACTTCAGACAAATATGGCTCCTGTGTCACTTGCTTAGAGGCAAAGCTAGATATCCAAGATAAAACTTGTGCTTTACTATAGCAGGCATGGAGCATCAAGCATAGCCAACTGTGTAACCTAGTTTTTGGGGTATTGATGACAAGAGGTACAGTATAAACCATGCTCCGCAATTCAAAGTTGCACATGTGCTTCCCTAACAAGCATCTGCACATCTAGAGATCCTACAAACATTTTCAACAATTTTTTGTAACCGACACAGAAAGGGGGCCATTGACACCCTGTATGTCACAGCTATTCAATCCTCCATAATCCTAGCCTAGTAGCTTAGACTGTCCACACCACTTACCTTTTTAACTTCTCCAATTCTCCCACCGTCAGCACACACTATCTTGGACACAACAGCCTCCCCACCACCGCCACCAAAACAAAAGGCCGAAGGACAACAAAAGGACCCTGTACCTACACACACAACTATATATTTACAAACATACACAAGCACTCTTTCTTACAACCCAATATTCAAATGGGAAACCTTTGTACCTTCATGTGTTAGTGGGTCGTCTTAGTGTAGTTGCTCAAGACTATAAGGGTCTGTTAGAAGTCCTGCAAAATATTTCCACATCTTCGTCATCCACTAAAAAGAGAGCTCTATATCAATCTTGAACAAAACCATCAGAGCTTTATACCTATGTCACAACAGACTTAAACCTGTTGACATGTTATACACAAACAACAGATATCCATCGTAACATATGGATAACAAATCTCTAAGATTAAGTTGTACACAAAAGAGAGCTATATGCTTATGTTACATACAGACCAATGAGTTCTGTATCCAAGTCATACATAATAGAACAGAGCTCTAGCCCATGTTAAACAAAGACAGCAGAGTTCTAAGCCCAAGTTAAAGACAACAGAGCTCTAAGTCTATGTTATACACAGACAGTAATGTTGTTTACCCATGATGCACATGGAATATACAGCTCTGAGTCGCTGTTTTATATAACTGAGCTTAAGTCCATGTTTTATACACACACACACACAACAGAGCTCTATGCCTATGTCAAAGAGATAATAAAGCTCTATGCCCATGTAATGTATAGGCAACACAGCTCTAAGCCTATGTTTCACACAGATAATCAGAGCTCTATGCCCATGCTACACACAGATATAGATCTCTATGCCCATGCTGCACACTGACAACTGAGCCTAAAGCCCATGTTACACACAGACATCAGAACTCTAAAGCCCTTGTTATTTGACCCAATTGTATTGTAAGCTTGGAATAAATACAATTTAAAGTAAACTATCCTTCAATAGAATCCACATATATTCTCTAGCTAAACATTATTCTATATAAAAATGTGTTCAAGCACTATAAAGGTTAAATCAATCTATTGTCAGGAAAAAAGTTTTTGTTAGGCAACACTCAGTCGTATCGAGAGGCTACCAACTAGACTGATTACTACACCATTGACGTCATCACTTACACTCGCCACTCACACCAGGGGGAGGGGGGAGGGGGAACACTAAGGCTTTTCAGATGCCTAATGTACCCCTGAGACCAATAATGGTGGCCAGTAGTCAACTTGCAGAGCCACAGCCACACAATACAAACTATAACCCTGAAAAGAAAATGAACCATTAATGATAATGTCCTGGACTCTTTATTCAAGTTATAAAGAATTTCCACACTATTGTAAACATCAACAATAAGCAGTAAGCTAGATAACATCCACCCTTGCCTTCCCCTTTGTGAAGGAAGGTCTTTGTTAGGGTTGTGTGAAAATAATCACCCAAAACACAAACAGTAAAAATATCACTATACAAGGACTGGGAGCGAAAGTTGCATCCCTCCACTCTCAATAACACAGATGGTAAATCATGTCAGCTACCAGATACATGATATCCCTACCATAAGTGAGTAAGAGGATCTCTTTTTTCATATGTTAAATATTTCCCACAACATCGAGGTAGCATCAGAAACAGACAAAGATGTGACCTTACATCCACTCTCTAGCTGTCATATATAAGGCATATACACAATTTTCTCCACTAATAAAACTTGACCCACAAAAGCCTTAAATCGAATGGTACTTATAATTTTTTTTTTCTTTTAGGAGACTGTATAATGCAATGAAACCAGAGCACATCATCTAAAAATAAGTTCCACAGACCACTCCACTGTGTATTTCCACTTCTTCACCTTCCCTGGCTCAGCCCACTGACAGTACATCAATCTCCATATACCATGTTGATCTAATTCAATCTCACAATTGCAACCCTCTTGACCTTACAGAATGTTCAAGCCATAATACCCGAAAAGTCTCCTTCACTTCATTCTTCCATCTCCTTGGTCTCCTCCTATCCCTTGCTCCCATCATTTCTTTTAGATATATCTTCTTGGTCACTCTTACTTCATTCATCCTACACATACGCCAAAACCATTTCAGCACATCACAGTTTGCCATCAGTTAGACTACCTTTATTTCCACACACTTATTTGACAACCAATACCTATATGGTCAACCCATCTCATACTACATATCATCCTCAAGTATTTCACTTCCAACACCTTCAGCCTTTTCCTTTCCTTTGCATTCAAGGCCTAAAGCTCACTTTCACACAACACGGTTAGAATGATTATACCTTCAAACATCACCATCATTGCTCTTACAAACACTATCCTCTTCTTCCACACATACTTTAATGCATCCAAGACATTAGCCCTCCACCAAGCCCATGATTCACTTCAACCCCCATGGTTCCAATGCTGTCATGTCTAATCCCGAATACCTACGAGACTCGGTTCTCCAAGTATTCTCCATTCAAACTTCCACTCAAACCATCTTTTCTCATACCCCTGCTGCACCTTATTACCTTACTTTTGTTCATATCAACCCTCAACTCTCTCCTTTCCCACATTTTCCTAAAACCTGAAACCAGCTTCTGGATATTCTATCGAGAGTCTACCAGCAAAGTCATGTCATCTGCAAAGACCAACTGATCCTAGTTCCACCCCACATCCTACCTAGCAGACTGTAAATATTATTACTGTGTGGCAATTGGCAACTCAAGGGTGGGACATTTTGATAAGTGTTGAAGCTTTGGAACTCAATGCCTTCTCATGTCTTTCCCAATAACTATGACCTGAGCAGACATATCATAAAAGACAGGTTTTCACTTCCTCCAAAATTTGTAATTACTTTCCCTTGTCTTTCCTTTTTCCCTTTCATTATTCTCTCCGTATCTTAATTGAGGTCTGGCAATGATGTGGACTTTTGTCCATGACTGGAGCCATCAACATGAAAAGTCCATTGTTCCAAAACCCTTGTATTTCCCTCCCTCATCAGCCTTACTTACCTCCCCCATCAGCCTATCCATAAAGATATCAAATAGCCACCCTCCTTCCTTCCTCCCACTAAAAACTCCTCACTACATTTAGTAGCTTTCCTCCGACACCATATATTCACAGCACCTTTCACAAGGAATCTCTGTCTGCTCTATCATACTCTTGTTCCAGACACAAAAATGCCACACAAATCCCACTCTTTCTCAAAGTACTTCTCACATATATCTTTCCATGCAAACACCTACGTAAAACAACATTTTTAAACCATCTTTTCTATGATGTGAGCCTTAAATAGGGAAATATTGACTAAAGATTCAAATGATCGTACCTGAGTGCTACCATAAGCGGTGAAGGTGTAGGTTTCGGGACAACACAGAACGCACATCGGCAGTAAAGCGAAGTGCATCCAGCATAGGCAGCAAGTTGAGCAGGGAAGTGTCCAGAGGATCACTGAACCACGACTTAATGGGCACTGCATTATCTGTGGACAATAAAGCACATGTAACAATACCATGTCAAAAAGCAACTCAGATACGTCTTATTCTATTTGACAAACAAAATGACCAAGTCAAAAAAGCAACTCAGATTACAGTATGGTCTTATTCTATTTGACAAATAAAACAAGATGTTATATCTAAGACTGTAGAATAAAGAACAGAACAACACATTCAGAGAAAACTCAATCAAAATGTTGGTTGAACAACTGCTACTCAAAACCTAAACTTCTAGTACAGTAACTATCCATCCAACCTACTTCAAAGAACAAGCAAACAAATTCATTCCATGAAGGGTAAACTTACATAACATTTATCCAGTAACTCAGCAA
This sequence comes from Panulirus ornatus, assembly GCF_036320965.1. Classification (NCBI taxonomy): domain Eukaryota; kingdom Metazoa; phylum Arthropoda; class Malacostraca; order Decapoda; family Palinuridae; genus Panulirus; species Panulirus ornatus. Next base: position 21,922,065 of record NC_092234.1, on the reverse strand, counting down.
TAGCCAAGACTGACCAATCCCAATCCTATGAAACTTGAAAAACTAATGAGTACCCCCACCACTACATGCAGGCCATCACTATCAAAAATACCAAGCCTGCCTTCTATCCTGAAGATATGTAATAAGGAAAAATTATAGTCATACAATCTCATAATGTGATACAAAATAACCCTTATACACTGGGAACTTCATAAAAAAATTGCTCAAGTGTACACATAAATGAAATCTCCATATTTTGTTTTTCATTCTAAAACAAATGTATGTTAAAAGTAAAGAATATATACAAAACAAAATGACCTAACATATTTCATTTGGTTAAAGTATAGAGCTATAAAGTTGAAACATGTAAAAGCCATGGCAAGGGGTAGCAGATAAGATGAAGGAAGCTTTTCTTCTTTTTTTTAAGCAAATACAGTGATGGCTGTTATCAATACTACTTGAGAAAGAAATACAAGTAAACATAAAGATATGTAGAACCAAGTGAGATAACATATCTTACATGAATGTGAGACAGCCCTAAAGACAATCCTTAATTGCATCAGTGGAGGCAGTTGGAGGAACTGAGTGGTGGGGTAACTCACATTCACTAAATAACACTTATGACTATCTATGGTTTCTATTTCCAACAATGTTATATGGTTGCGAGACGTGAGCTAATAGGGTTGTGCGGAGGAGGGTGGATGTGTTGGAAATGAGATGTTTGAGGACAATATGTGGTGTGAGGTGGTTTGATCAAGTAAGTAATGAAAGGGTAAGAGAGATGTGTGATAATAAAAAGAGTGTGGTTGAGAGAGCAGAAGAGGGTGTATTGAAGTGGTTTGGTCACATGGAGAGAGTGAGTGAGGAAAGACTGACAAAGAGGATATATGTGTCAAAGGTGGAGGGAGCAAGAAGTGGGAGACCAAATTGGAGGTGGAAGGATGGAGTGAAATAAATTTTGAATGATTGGGGCCTAATCATGCAGGAGGGTGAAAGGCGTGCAAGGAATAGAGTGAATTGGGACGATGTGGTATACCGGGGTCGAAGTGCTGTCAATGGATTAAATCAGGGCATGTGAAGCGTCTGGGTAAACCATGGAAAGTATTGTGGGGCCTGGATGTGGAAGGGGAGCTGTGATTTCGGTGCATTATACATGGCAGCTAGAGACTGAGTGTGAATGAATGTGGCCTTTGCTGTCTTTTCCTAGCACTACCTCGTGTGCGTGCAGGGGGTGGGGGGGTGTCATTTCATGTGTGGCGGGTTGGCGATGGGAATGAGTGAAGACAGCAAGTGTGACTTATGTACTTGTGTATATATATGTGTATGTCTGCATATGTATATATGTGTATATGCTGAAATGTATACATATGTACATGTGCGTGTGTGGACGTGTATGTATACACGTGTATATGGTTGGGTTGGGCTGTTCTTTCGTCTGTTTCCTTGTGCTACCTCGCTGAAGTATACATTTATCTAGTACAATTATATTCTTTTTGCATGTGTTCACTGACTCCTGCATTAACAGGGTAACACCATGAAAAGACAAAGAGATGGCCTTATTAGCTCACATATATTCTCTAGCTGCAATTTGTTATGCACTGAAACCACAATCCTCCATCCACAACCAGGCCCCACAGACCTTTCCATGGTCTTCCCCAAATGCTTCATATGCCCTGGTTTAATCCACTGACTGCACTCCCCCAGTGTATCACATCACTCTAATTTAGTCTATCCCTTGCACAACGTACTTCCTCCATCATGATCAGGCCCCAAGCACTCAAAACCTTTGTCATGCCATCCTTACACCTTCAATTCGGTCTACTCTTTCTCCTTGTCCCCTCAAATTGACACATATATCCCCACTATCAACCTCTCCACACTCTTTCACTCCATATGTCCAAAACATTTCACCACACCTTGAAGCTCTATCACATAGACTCTGCTTATTATCACAACTCTCTTTTACCCTAACATTTCATACTTAATCAACCATCCTCACATACTTTAACTTTTCATTCCCAAAACATTTACCTTCATCCATACATTCTCATCTAGAGCCCATGTCTCGCATACAGAACTACTATACCTCCATACATGTCCATCTTCATCCTCCCAGATCCTCTTTTTCATACATTCCTAAAAATGCTCCCAGAATCTTTGCTTTCTCATCCACCCCACGACTTATTGAAGTTCCCGTCCTTCCTTTCACTGCCATGTCCACTCCAAGGTATCTAAAAATCTTCACTTCCTCCAAGTTTTCTCCATTTCAAATCACACACCAACTAACCTGTCTCTCTCCAGTGCTAAACCCAATAACCTTGCCTTTATTCATATTTACGTTCAACTTTCTCCTTTCATACTGTCTCTCAAACTATAATTATTCATTTATATATAAATATAGTTTGAAAGGCTGTATGAAAGGAGAAAGTTGAGCATAAATATGAACAACTTTACTCATTTCTATGTTCTACTTTCTTCTGGGGCATAAATATGAATAACTTTATTCATATTCATGCTCATCTATCTCCTTTCAAATAGTCTCTCAAACTAAGAAGCCAATTTCTGCTGTTCCACACTCGAATCTGCCACCAGCAAACAAAAACTGTCTCATCTCCTAAGCATCCCCACTCTTGCTGGACTGAAGACCTAACCCTCTCTGAAAAACCCTCATGTTCACTTCCTCTACCATCCTATCCATAACCAGGTTAAATTGACACACTGACATCATAGAATCCTGCCACATACCAATCTTCACCTGGAACTGCTCAAGCTCCTCTCTAACTACTCAGAAAATGCCATAATCTCCTGACAAAACTCATTTATTTTTGTATTCTATCATACATATGATAGAGTTGATAGAGATGCTCTGTGGAAGGTATTAAGAATATATGGTGTGGGAGGCAAGTTGTTAGAAGCAGTGAAAAGCTTTTATCGAGGATGTAAGGCATGTGTACGTGTAGGAAGAGAGGAAAGTGATTGGTTCTCAGTGAATGTAGGTTTGCGGCAGGGGTGTGTGATGTCTCCATGGTTGTTTAATTTGTTTATGGATGGGGTTGTTAGGGAGGTGAATGCAAGAGTTTTGGAAAGAGGGGCAAGTATGAAGTCTGTTGTGGATGAGAGAGCTTGGGAAGTGAGTCAGTTGTTGTTCGCTGATGATACAGCGCTGGTGGCTGATTCATGTGAGAAACTGCAGAAGCTGGTGACTGAGTTTGGTAAAGTGTGTGAAAGAAGAGAGTTAAGAGTAAATGTGAATAAGAGCAAGGTTATTAGGTACAGTAGGGTTGAGGGTCAAGTCAATTGGGAGGTAAGTTTAAAGGGAGAAAAACTGGAGGAAGTAAAGTGCTTTAGATATCTGGGAGTGGATCTGGCAGCGGATGGAACCATGGAGGCGGAAGTGAATCATAGGGTGGGGGAGGGGGCGAAAATCCTGGGAGCATTGAAGAATGTTTGGAAGTCGAGAACATTATCTCGGAAAGCAAAAATGGGTATGTTTGAAGGAATAGTGGTTCCAACAATGTTGTATGGTTGCGAGGCGTGGGCTATGGATAGAGTCGTGCGCAGGAGGGTGGATGTGCTGGAAATGAGATGTCTGAGTACAATGTGTGGTGTGAGTTGGTTTGATCGAGTAAGTAATGTAAGGGTAAGAGAGATGTGTAGAAATAAAAAGAGCATGGTTGAGAGAGCAGAAGAGGGTGTTTCAAAATGGTTTGGGCACATGGAGAGAATGAGTGAGGAAAGATTGTCCAAGAGGATATATGTGTCGGAGGTGGAGGGAACGAGGAGAAGTGGGAGACCAAATTGGAGGTGGAAAGATGGAGTGAAAAAGATTTTGAGTGATCGGGGCCTGAACATGCAGGAGGGTGAAAGGTGGGCAAGGAATAGAGTGAATTGGATCGATGTGGTATACCAGGGTTGACGTGCTGTCAGTGGATTGAATCTGGGCATGTGAAGCGTCTGGGGTAAACCATGGAAAGTTGTGTGGGGCCTGGATGTGGAAAGGGAGCTGTGATTCGGGCATTATTGCATGGCAGCTGGAGACTGAGTGTGAACGAATGGGGCTTTTGTTATCTTTTCCTAGCGCTACCTCGCACACATGAGGGGGGAGGGGGATGGTATTCCATGTGTGGCGAGGTGGCGATGGGAATGAATAAAGGCAGACAGTGTGAATTGTGTGCATGGGTATATATGTATGTGTCTGTGTGTGCATATATATGTGTACATTGAGATGTATAGGTATGTATATTTGCATGTGTGGACATGTATGTATATACATGTGTATGGGGGTGGTTGGGCCATTTCTTTCTTCTGTTTCCTTGCACTACCTCGCAAATGCGGGAGACAGCGACAAAGCAAAAAAAGAAAAAAAAAATAATCAGCATTGCCCATGTCAGCAAAGTAGTGCCAGGAAACAGATGAATAATGCCTCATCCACATAAATGCCCATATACACACACATACATAACAACATATACACATATGCACACATATACATACAAAGACGTACACATATACAAGCACTTGTATATATTCATATTTGCTTCCCTTCATCCATTCCTGGCACTACTCCACCCCACAGGCAACAGTATCACTACCCCCTGCTTCAGCGAGATAGTGCCAGGAAAACAAACAAAAAGGCCACATTCACTCACACTCAGTCTCTAGCTGTCATGTGTAAAGCAACGAAACCTTAGCTCACTATCCACATCCAAGCCCCACAAAACTTTCCATGGTTTACCCCAGACGCTGATATAGTCCATTGATAGCATGTCGACCCTGGTACCAAATCGATCTAATTCACTCTATTCCTTGCACTTCTTTCATCTTCTTGCGTGTTCAGGCCCCAACTGCTCAAAATCTTTTTCACTCCATCCTTCACCTTCATTTGGTCTCCTGCTTCTCCCTGTTCCCTCCATCTCTGACACATATATCCGCTTTGTCAGTCTTTCCTCACTCATTCTCTCCATAGGTCCAAACCATTTCAACACACCCTCTTCTGCTCTCTCAACCACACTCATTTTATTTTCACACATCTCTATTACCCTTTCATTACTTACTCCCTCAAACCACCTCACAGCACATACTGTCCTCAACCAATTCATATCCAACACATCCACCCTCCTCTGTACAGCCCTATACATAGCCCATGCCTCGCAACCATACAAAATTGTTGGAACTACTATTCCTTCAAACATACCCATTTTTGCTCTCTGAGATAAAGTTCTCTCCTTCTACACATTCTTCATCAATCCTAGAACCTTCGCCCCCTCCCCAACCCTGTGACTCACTTCCACTTCCAAGGTTCAATTCGCTGTTAAGTCTACTCCCAGATATCTAAAACACTTCACTTCCTCCAGTTTTTCTCCATTCAAACTTACATCCCTTAACCCTAACCCTAACCCTTCTGAACCTAATAACCTTGCTCTTCTTCACATTTACCATCAAATTTCTCCTTGCACACACTTTTTCAAACTTAGTCACCAACTTATGCAGTTTCTCACTCGAATCAGCCACCAGTCCTATAGCATCAGCGTACAACAACTGACTCATTCCCCAGGCCCAGATATCTAAAACACTTCACTTCCTCCAGTTTTTCTCCATTCAAACTTACATGCCAACTAATTTGCCCCTTAACCCTAACCCTTCTGAACCTAATAACCTTGCTCTTATTCACATTTACAATCAAATTTCTCCTTGCACACACTTTTTCAAACTTAGTCACCAACTTATGCAGTTTCTCACTCAAATCAGCCACCAGTGCTCTATCATCAGCGAACAACAACTGACTCAATCCCCAGGCCCTCTCATCCCCAACAGACTGCATACTTGCCCCCTCTCCAAAACTCTTGCATTTACCTCCCTAACAACCCCATCCATAAATAAAATTAAACAACCATGGGGGCATGACACCCCTGGTGCAAACTGACCTTCACTGAAAACCAATCACTTTCCTCTCTTCCTACTCATACACATGCCTTACATTACTGGTGAAAACTTTTCACTGCTTCTCACGGCTTACCTCCCAACCATATACTCTCAAGACCTTCCACAAAGCATCTCTATCAACCCTATCATATGCCTTCTCTAGACCCATAAATGCTACATACAAATCCACTTGTTTTTCTAAATATTTCTCACACACAACTTCAAAGCAAACATCTGATCCACAAATCCTCTACCACTTCTGAAACCACACTGCTCCTCCCCAATCTGATGCTCTGAACATGCTTTATCCCCTTTGCCCTTGTACAGTGGCACTATGCATGTATTCTGCCAATCCTCAGGCACTTCACCATAACCCGTACATACACTGAATATCCTTGAAAACCAATCAACAACTCAGTCACCTCCTTCCTTAATAAATTCAACTGCAATACAATTCAAACCTGCCGCCTTGCTGGATTTCATCTTCCACAAAGCTTTTGCTACCTCTTCTCTCTTAAGCAAACCATTCTCCCTGACACTCTCACTATGCATACCACTCCAATCAAAACACCCTACATCTCCCATTCTATCATCAAATATGTTCAACAAACCTTCGAAATACTCACTCCATCTAAGGATCCTTACTTCATCATTACCTGTTATCACTTCCCCCTTGCCCCCTTCACTGATGTTCCCATTTTTTCTCTTGCTTTATGCACATTATTTACCTCCTTCCAAAAAATATCTTTATTCTCCCTAAGGGTTAATGATACTTTCTCACCCTAACTTTCACTTGCCCTCCTTTTCAATCCACTGCAACTTCCTCTTAACCTCCTGCCACTTTCTTTTACACATCTCCCAGTCATCTGCACTCCTTCCTTGTAACTGCTGTCCACACACCTCTCTTTTCTCCTTCCCTAACAACTTTACTTCTTCATCCTATCACTCACTACCCTTTCTAATCTGCTTACCTCCCACCTTTCTCATGCCATATGCATCTTTTGCACACGCCATCAACGCTTCCCTAAATACATCCCATCCAAACCCACTCCCCTCACATCAATTGCTCTCACCTATTGCCATTCTACATGCAATCTCTCATGGTACTTCCTCACACAAGTCTCCTTTCCAAGCTCAGTTACTCTCACCACTCTTTTGGCCCTAACATTTTCTTTTTTTTTGAAAACCTCTACAAATCTTCACCTTCACCTTCACAAGATAGTGATCAGACATCCCTCCAGCTGCCTCTCTCAGCACATCAACATCCAAAAGTCTCTCTTTTACACACCTATCAATTAACACGAAATCTAATAATGCCCTTTGACCATCTCTCCTACTCACATACATATACTCTTTTTAATCCAAGTATTCCCTATCACAAGTCTTTTTTCAGCACACACATCCACAGGCTCTTCACCATTTCCATTCACAACACTGAATACCCCATGTACACCAATTACACCCTCAACTGCCACATTATTCACCTCTGCATTTAAATCACCCAGCACTAATACCCAGTCCTGCACACCAAAGCTGTTGACACACTCACTCAGCAGCTACCAAAACACTTGCCTCTCATGATTTTTCTTCTCATGACCAGTGCATAAGCACCAATGATCATCCATCCCTCTCTATCCACTCAGTTTTACACATATCAATCTAGAATCTACTTTCTTACACTCTATCACATACTCCCACAACTCCTGCTTCAGCAGTAGAGCTACTCCTTCCTTAGCTCTTGTCCTCTCACCAACACCTGACTTTACTTCCAAGACTTTTCCAAACCATTCTTCCCCTTTACCCTTGAGATTCATTTCACTCAGAGCCTGAACGTCCAGATATCTTTCCCCAAACATACTACCTATTTCTCCTTTCTTCTTACCTTGGTTACATCCACACACATTCAGACACCCCAATCTGAGCTTTTGAGGAGGATGAACACTTCCTGCTTGAATCCTTCTTCTATTTCCACATATAGAAATTGAATTACAAGAAAGGGAGGGTTCCCAGCCCCTCCCCCCTTTAATTGCTTAAAAAAAAAAAAAAAAAAAAAAAACTGCTCCTAAAAAAATTAAAAATTCACTGCTCCTAAATGCTTTCCTCTTCTTAAAACTTTCCACAAGGCATCACTCTCAACCCTATCATGTTTTTTTCATATCCAATTTTTTTCAAGCTTGTTCATTATTTCCCAAGTTAGCAAGGTAGCATCAGAAATAGATAATAAAAATGCCTCATTCGCTCACATCCATTCTCAATCTGTCAGGTGTAATGCAGAGAACCCACAGCACCCTATCCACAACAAGTCACACATACCTTCTCAAGATTTCCCTAGCTGCTCCATATGCCCTGGTTCTGTTCACTGAAAGCACATTGCCCTCTGCATACCACATCACCCCAATTCACTCTATCCTGTGTACACCCTCCAGCAAGCAAAATCTTGTTCATTCTATCCTTCTATCTACTATTCACTCTCCCTCTTCCCTCCTTGTACCCTATACTTCCGACATACATATTCACTTTTTGTGAACCTCTCGTCACTCATTCTCCCCACTTGTCCAAACCCCTTCTATATAACCTCTTCAGCTTTCTCAACCATACTCTTCTTATTACCACACCTCTCTCTTACTGTACAATTAAATAATCTTCCTTATACCACATAATGTCTTCAAACATTTCACTTCCAACACATTCACCCTCTTCCAAACATTCTCATATAAAGCCCAAACCTCACGCCCATACATTACCATCATGACTAATATACCTTCAAACATACCCATCACTGCCCCCTCCCAGACATTCCTCAAAGCTTCCTGGATCTTTGCCCCTGCACCCAACCTACGACTCACCTCAACTTCCCAGGTTCCTTTCACAGCGACATTCACTCCCATGTATCTAAAACATTTCACATCCCCTGAGTTTCCTCCATTCAAATTCACAACCCAACTAATCTATTTCTTTGCACTGCTAAACCTAGTAACTAACAACAGTGACAGTATCAGTTAATTGTAACACTGGAGGTCCACTGTTTAGGGAAGAAGTCTGTTGAGGTATTTATCATTAAGATAGCATTTGGCTCATTGAATAACAATTCATAGCTTTCTTTTTTAGAATCTCACTCATTTCTTGGTATTCTTCTGTATAAGTACCTTCTTTCTTAAGGGGACCAAAGAGTTTGTGATCCTTCTTTTGCATTGTGCATATGAGTAAATGTGTCCCTAGTTATTTCTCATTAATGACTTTTTCCTCTTCTTCATTCTCCAGCCTTCCTTATGAAATTTTGAGTTTATGATGCATGTCCAATAGCTCACCTAATAAGTTATATTTCCTTTACTGAAAGAACTGTCGCTTCTTTAGGTCTGCAACTCTTTTTCACCACCTGTAAAGTGTTAGTCTTGCTAGTTCTACTCTATAGCATTCGTGCTTTCTTCTCACAGGCATATGACTGATGCACGTTTGGAGCACCAAAGTGGTCATGTACTTTAATACACTCCTCATCTGTTTTGGTACTCAAAAGGGTTTCCCACTGTTTTGCACACGTCTCATTGATTACATTCTTCCATTCTATCCACTTCCTATTAAAACTGATATTAAAGTAAACACTTCCAAAGTTATGTATGTTTTCCTGAGCAGTTTAGCATCTAAAACTTGTTTTTACTTCAGTAGGTTGTGATCAGTGCATACTGTGTCGGAGATACTGACCTCACATAGTAGGCCCACAATATGTGCAAAGATTAAGTTCTGAGTGTTATTTCTTTTGGGTGGTTTTGTTATTTGTTGACTGAGGAAGAACTTGCACACATTCTGAACAACTCTATTTTGCACTTGTTCATCTGAGCTACTTCCAGTACTGGTAGTATCAGCTCCACTTCCAGTGCTGGTAGTATCAGCTCCAATGTTGTTTCCTACCAGTCTTCATTTTAAGCATACCAGGTTGATGTCCCCAAAAACAATTACAGTCAGGCCTGGGTTTCCACGAAGGTCGAAATATAATTCGGTTTCCTATTTGTTCCGTAAAGTCTTGTGGCTATACATCTGGTGGTCTATATATTATTGCAATGAGAAATTCAGTAGTCTATTTATTATAAGAATATCTATAAAATGCAGTCAAACTCCGTAACATCTATTTCTGTCACATCTTTACAGGTTGTAGTTTGGAATCCAGGCACTTCAACTTGGAGAGGGTATTAAGTGAGATTTTAATCCATAAATTAACCCAGGCATATACTTAAACAAGTCAGGTGATTCCTCTATTTATGCATCAAATTCCACGTCTCCAATTCTGAGCTGTGCATATAGACAGGGTGATGGCTAGCCCTTCAGCGCAAGATAATCTATCCCCACAGTCAATCATCTTCCTAACTTACCAATGAAAACACATTTTGGTGAACTTTCTAGAGTAAATCTGGGCAGCTTTACCTAGACTTCGTCAAGGACGAGTCAGATGATCCTGGATTACTTGACAATGATGACTGTCTGCAAATCTTGTGGAGAGTGCTTTTAAGGGCACTTGCTCTTCCAGCACTGAAAGTTGACCAAGAAGAGGCTGGAAAAGATGTTTCTAACAAAAGAGCAGGCAGTGCTACCAATACCCATATGACCTTGACAATTGACCTTGACAATACTGTATCTGAATGGTGCAGCTGGTAATTTTACACGTTTATAACTTAGTTTTTATGATGAAATTATCGATACACTGCACTGATTATACTATGAAAAGATTTATCATTTGAAAAAAAATATAAAAAAAATTCTTGGAGTACAAAAAGTAAAACATAAAACATCTGCAGAGGCAACTCACTCCTGCCCTTTTTAGGGTATTGTGCTAAAACATTTACAAAAGCTCTACACAATTTTTGAGCAAAAGTAGAGGAAGAAATATATTTCTGATATGTTCTTTTTTTCACTGTTATACAAATATCTTAAAAATTCTATGGTTGTATACATTTTCTAAATTTCAAAGATGTGAATTTTGAGGACTGAAAAGGTAACTATAATTAACAGTTAAGGTGTTATATGTAAGTAAGCCCTTGCAAGAGTTTCATTCAGAAAATTCCAGGACTATTATTTTATTATTCTATTTTGCTTTGTCGCTGTCTCCCGCATTAGCTAGGTAGCGCAAGGAAACAGACAAAAGAATGGCCCAACCCACCCACATACACGTCCACACAAGCAAATATACATACCTATACATCTCAATGTATACATATATATACACACACAGACATATACATACATACACATGCACATAATTCACACTGTCTGCCTTTATTCATTACCATCGCCACCTCGCCACACATGGAATAACAACCCCCTCCCCCCTCATGTGTGCTAAGTAGCACTAGGAAAAGACAACAAAGGCCCCATTCGTTCACACTCAGTATAGTATGCAATAACTGAGACATGGCAACAGTTGAAGAATAAGGTAATTCTAGGGGTTTACAAAAAAAAAAAAAAGAATACCACCCCCCCCATTTCATTCCAGTAGCACTTCAGGCCCTTATTGCCACCTTTTTCAGTAAGTTTCCACTAAATTATGTCAACAATGTCTGCAATATGGCAACAGCTGCTGAATAATTTTTGTTTTGAGGGGGAAGACAAGCCTCCCTTTAACCCTAACACCACCCCATCCCATTCTGGCTGAATCTTAAACTATTTATTTGTTTATTATACTTTGTCGCTGTCTCCCGCGTTAGCGAGGTAGCGCAAGGGAACAGACGAAAGAATGGCCCAACCCACCCCCATACACATGTATAGACATACACGTCCACACATGCACATATACATACCTTTACATCTCAACGTGTACATATATATACACACACAGACATATACATATATATATACACACAGACATATACATACATACACATGTACATAATTCATACTGTCTGCCCCTATTCATTCCTATTGCCACCCCGCCACACATGAAATGAAAACCCCTTCCCCGCATGTGCGCGAGGTAGCGCTAGGAAAAGACAACAAAGGCCACATTTGTTCACACTTAGTCTCTGGCTCTCATGTATAATGCACCGAAACCACAGCTCCCTTTCCACATCCAGGCCCCACAAAACTTTCTGTTGTTTACCCCAGACACTTCACATGCCCTGATTCAATCCACTGACAGCACGTCTACCCTGGTATACCACATCGTTCCAATTCATTCTATTCCTTGCATGCCTTTCACCCTCTTGCATGTTCAAGCCTCGATCACTCAAAATCTTTTTCACTCCATCTCTCCACCTCCAATTTAGTCTCCCACTTCTCATTCCCTCCACCTCTAACACATATATCCTCTTGGTCAATCTTTCCTCACTCATTCTCTCCATGTGACCAAACCATTTCAAAACACCCTCTTCTGTTCTCTCAACCACACTCTTTTTAATACCACACATCTCTCTTACCTTTTTCCATTCTGTACACAGTCTCTCCTGGTACTTCCCCACACAGGTCTCCTTCCCAAGCTCACTTACTCTCACCACCTTCTTCACCCCAACATTCACTCCTCTTTTCTGAAAACCCATACTAATCTTCACCTTAGCCTCCACAAGATAATGATCAGACATCCCTCCAGTTGCACCTCTCAGCACATTAACATCCAAAAGTCTCTCTTTCGCACGCCTGTCAATTAACACGTAATCCAATAACGCTCTCTGGCCATCTCTCCTACTTACATAAGTATACTTATGTATATCTCGCTTTTTAAACCAGGTATTCCCAATCATCAGTCCTTTTTCAGCACATAAATCTACAAGCTCTTCACCATTTCCATTTACAACACTGAACACCCCATGCATACCAATTATTCCCTCAACTGCCACATTACTCACCTTTGCATTCAAATCACCCATCACTATAACCCGGTCTCGTGCATCAAAACCGCTAACACACTCATTTAGCTGCTCCCAAAACACTTGCCTCTCATGATCTTTCTTCTCATGCCCAGGTGCATATGCACCAATAATCACCCACCTCTCTCCATCAACTTTCAATTTTACCCATATTAATCGAGAATTTACTTTCTTACATTCTATCACATACTCCCACAACTCCTGTTTCAGGAGTATTGCTACTCCTTCCCTTGCTCTTGTCCTCTCACTAACCCCTGACTTCACTCCCCAGACATTTCCAAACCACTCTTCCCCTTTACCCTTGAGCTTTGTTTCACTCAGAGCCAAAACATCCAGGTTCCTTTCCTCAAACATACTACCTATCTCTCCTTTTTTCACATCTTGGTTACATCCACACACATTTAGGCACCCCACTCTGAGCCTTCGAGGAGGATGATCACTCCCCGCGTGACTCCTTCTTCTGTTTCCCATTTTAGAAAGTTAATACAAGGAGGGGAGGATTTCCGGCCCCCCGCTCCCGTCCCCTCTAGTCGCTTTCTACGACACGCGAGGAATACGCGTGAGAACAATGGAAGTAAGGGGAGTGGGGGAGGAATGGGATGTATTTAGGGAATCAGTGATGGATTGCGCAAAAGATGCTTGTGGCATGAGAAGAGTGGGAGGTGGGCTGTTTAGAAAGGGTAGTGAGTGGTGGGATGAAGAAGTAAGAGTATTAGTGAAAGAGAAGAGAGAGGCATTTGGACGATTTTTGCAGGGAAAAAATGCAATTGAGTGGGAGAAGTATAAAAGAAAGAGACAGGAGGTCAAGAGAAAGGTGCAAGAGGTGAAAAAAAGGGCAAATGAGAGTTGGGGTGAGAGACTATCAGTAAATTTTAGGGAGAATAAAAAGATGTTCTGGAAGGAGGTAAATAGGGTGCATAAGACAAGGGAGCAAATGGGAACTTCAGTGAAGGGCGTAAATGGGGAGGTGATAACAAGTAGCGGTGATGTGAGAAGGAGATGGAATGAGTATTTTGAAGGTTTGTTGAATGTGTCTGATGACTGAGTGGCAGATATAGGGTGTTTTGGTCGAGGTGGTGTGCAAAGTGAGAGGGTTAGGGAAAATGATTTGGTAAACAGAGAAGAGGTAGTAAAAGCTTTGCGGAAGATGAAAGCCGGCAAGGCAGCAGGTTTGGATGGTATTGCAGTGGAATTTATTAAGAAAGGGGGTGACTGTATTGTTGACTGGTTGGTAAGGTTATTTAATGTATGTATGACTCATGGTGAGGTGCCTGAGGATTGGCGGAATGCGTGCATAGTGCCATTGTACAAAGGCAAAGGGGATAAGAGTGAGTGCTCAAATTACAGAGGTATAAGTTTGTTGAGTATTCCTGGTAAATTATATGGGAGGGTATTGATTGAGAGGGTGAAGGCATGTACAGAGCATCAGATTGGGGAAGAGCAGTGCGGTTTCAGAAGTGGTAGAGGATGTGTGGATCAGGTGTTTGCTTTGAAGAATGTATGTGAGAAATACTTAGAAAAGCAAATGGATTTGTATGTAGCATTTATGGATCTGGAGAAGGCATATGATAGAGTTGATAGAGATGCTCTGTGGAAGGTATTAAGAATATATGGTGTGGGAGGCAAGTTGTTAGAAGCAGTGAAAAGTTTTTATCGAGGATGTAAGGCATGTGTACGTGTAGGAAGAGAGGAAAGTGATTGGTTCTCAGTGAATGTAGGTTTGCGGCAGGGGTGTGTGATGTCTCCATGGTTGTTTAATTTGTTTATGGATGGGGTTGTAAGGGAGGTAAATGCAAGAGTCCTGGAAAGAGGGGCAAGTATGAAGTCTGTTGGGGATGAGAGAGCTTGGGAAGTGAGTCAGTTGTTGTTCGCTGATGATACAGCGCTGGTGGCTGATTCATGTGAGAAACTGCAGAAGCTGGTGACTGAGTTTGGTAAAGTGTGTGGAAGAAGAAAGTTGAGAGTAAATGTGAATAAGAGCAAGGTTATTAGGTACAGTAGGGGTGAGGGTCAAGTCAATTGGGAGGTGAGTTTGAATGGAGAAAAACTGGAGGAAGTGAAGTGTTTTAGATATTTGGGAGTGGATCTGTCAGCGGATGGAACCATGGAAGCGGAAGTGGATCATAGGGTGGGGGAGGGGGCGAAAATTTTGGGAACCTTGAAAAATGTGTGGAAGTCGAGAACATTATCTCGGAAAGCAAAAATGGGTATGTTTGAGGGAATAGTGGTTCCAACAATGTTGTATGGTTGCGAGGCGTGGGCTATGGATAGAGATGTGCGCAGGAGGATGGATGTGCTGGAAATGAGATGTTTGAGGACAATGTGTGGTGTGAGGTGGTTTGATCGAGTAAGTAACGTAAGGGTGAGAGAGATGTGTGGAAATAAAAAGAGCGTGGTTGAGAGAGCAGAAGAGGGTGTTTTGAAATGGTTTGGGCACATGGAGAGAATGAGTGAGGAGAGATTGACCAAGAGGATATATGTGTCGGAGGTGGAGGGAACGAGGAGAAGAGGGAGACCAAATTGGAGGTGGAAAGATGGAGTGAAAAAGATTTTGTGTGATCGGGGCCTGAACATGCAGGAGGGTGAAAGGAGGGCAAGAAATAGAGTGAATTGGAGTCATGTGGTATACAGGGGTTGACGTGCTGTCAGTGGATTGAAGCAAGGCATGTGAAGCGTCTGGGGTAAACCATGGAAAGCTGTGTAGGTATGTATATTTGCGTGTGTGGACGTGTGTATGTACATGTGTATGGGGGGGGGGGGTTGGGCCATTTCTTTCGTCTGTTTCCTTGCGCTACCTCGCAAACGCGGGAGACAGCGACAAAGTATAAAAAAAAAAAAAAAAAAAAAAAAAAAAAAAAATCTCTTACCCTTTCATTACTTATTCGATCAAACCACCTCACACCACATACTGTCCTCAAACATTTCATTTCCAGCACATCCACCCTCCTCCGCACAACTCTATCTATAGCCCAAGCCTCGCAACCATATAACATTGTTGGAACCACTATTCCTTCAAACATACCCATTTTTGCTTTCCGAGATAATGTTCTTGACTTCCACACATTTTCAACGCTCCCAGAACTTTCACCCCCTCCCCACCCTATGATTCACTTCCGCTTCCATGGTTCCATCCACTGCCAAATCCACTCCCAGATATCTAAACACTTCCTCCACTTTTTCTCCATTCAGACTTACCTCAAAATTGACTTGTCCCTCAACCCTACTGTACCTAATAACCTTGCTCTTATTCACATTTACTCTCAGCTTTCTTCTTTCACACACTTTACCAAATTCAGTCACCAGCTTCTGCAGTTTCTCACACGAATCAGCCACCAGCGCTGTATCATTAGCGAACAACAACTGACTCACTTCCCAAGCTCTCTCATCCACAACAGACTGCATACTTGCACCTCTTTCCTAAACTCTTGCATTCACACCCTAACAACCCCATCCTTAAACAAATTAAACAACCATGAAGACATCACGCACCCCTGCTGCAAACCTACATTCACTGAGAACCAATCGCTTTCCTCTCTTCCTACACGTACAAATGCCTTACATCCTCGATAAAAACTTTTCACTGCATCTAACAACTTGCCTCCCACACCATATATTCTTAATACCTTCCACAGAGCATCTCTATCAACTCTATCATATGCCTTCTCCAGATCCATAAATGCTACATACAAATCCATTTGCTTTTCTAAGTATTTCTCACATACATTCTTCAAAGCAAACACCTGATCCACACATCCTCTACCACTTCTGAAACCACACTGCTCTTCCCCAATCTGATGCTCTGTACATGCCTTCTCCCTCTCAATCAGTACCCTCCCATGTAATTTCCCAGGAATACTCAACAAACTTATACCTCTGTAATGTGAGCACTCACTCTTATCCCCTTTGCCTTTGTACAATGGCACTATGCAAGCATTCCGCCAGTCCTCAGGCACCTCAACATGAGTCATACATACATTAAATAACCTTACTGTTAAACTGTTACCACAATATTTTTCACAAGTACCTATCAACTTTCATCTCCAATAACTGTGATATAGAAACAAGCGCTGAATAAGATAATTCAGGAGGCATTACAGACAAAGATAAACCATCTCCCTTACCTCCCAGTATCCCTCATTCATCACCATCCTACTCAGCAGCAGCACAAACCCTCATTACTTTTAATTCAATACCATCCAAATCACTTTATGACAGAATGTGATATATGATGGTATGCTGTTTCTGGGTACAGTCCATTCAAAAGGGGTAGACCATGAAAATTATTGTTCAGGAACATAACTCCCCTTATAACATGGGTTTCAGATGCTCAACTTCCAATGTTTTGACCCACAAGAGGTTGCCCACGAATACAACGTCGTTGCAAGTGGAGGCACAGATGTATAATATTAGTCTCAAAACCCATGAATATCTTCAATAATACCTCTTTCATAGATACTAATGATGTCAAAATACTACTTACAGTCTCATTTCAACATAATTCTATGCCTGCTCACAGTATGTACAAATATATTTGCTACAGCACAGCTTTTGCTCTCCACCACAAGTGATCCCCTTATGCCCATCTACAAACTTTCAAGATAGACTCAAGTTCCACTGAACCGACTCTCCCTCACAAACAAAACAACTCTGTCCTTCCTTTTCATCTGCGATGAATTTTTTTTTACCTGTGAGCTTTTAAACAAGCAGCTCAAAACTCTCTTCTTTGGCCAACAAATCTAAAGATCTATATAGTGATAACTCTTAGCTGAACTATGACAGAAAACTCTTTCAGCATACATCTGCTACCCTCCCCAAATACCATGAAACTATACCATTATAACTTTTGACTATTATTCTACTCCCAAAGAAACACAACATTTTACATTTCCAGGCCTCCAGAGTAAGCAGTTTCCAGCATAAATCAATAATCCATATTGGGACAAAAGATATAAGTACATTTAAGTGGGCACTGGGTAGTTGGTTCGATGTATGGATGGCAGGATGAATAAATGGATCAATAAAGAAACATGAATTGTACTTGGCTCTCTAGATAAAACAATGGTAACTACTTATCTATACCTCTGATGCCTATTTCTTTTGGGAAGTCTCTCAAGAGGATGGCCAAAGCAAAAAAAGTCCCAGCAGCTGTTGAACTCCAGTGCCACTTCTTAGCCTTCAGTATTTCAGCCTTAACAGGCCACTGGTAGAAGGCACCTTTAGCATATGGTTTTCAGAAGCTCCTACCAAATGTTCCGAGCAACTACATCTACTCAATGTTCCTACCTAATGCTACAACCTATGTCTTCTATCTAATGCTCCTAGCTTATACTCCAACCAACTACTTCTAACTAATGTTTCTACCTAAAGCTCCTGCCTAACGTTCCTACCTACTACTTCTATCTATTGCTCCTACCATTTTGCCAAAAGGCAGGGCTTGCATGGAGCTCTCACCACATGGAAATCTAGAGTTGTGAAGAATGAGTTGAGTGAGTTAAGTGTTGTTGAGTGTTCTTTGTGAAAAGGAGACATTGTATGTTTGTGGACAGAATACCAGCAGTCAACGTTTGGGTGAGACAGAAAGAAAAGACAGCTACTTGGGTCAAGGAGACATTGTATGTTTGTGGACAGAATACCAGCAGTCAACGTTTGGGTGAGACAGAAAGAAAAGACAGCTACTTGGGTCAAAGGAGTGCAATTTGACAACCACTGAAGCACTAGTTCACTATGCAGGAAATACTAACCCTCCAAATACCCAGGTGGGTGGTACTAGTAAAACACCTCCCTGGCCAATGGCTGCCTACCAACTACAACCTACATACAATGGTCACATTGATTAATATATCTTCCTACCTGGATATTGCCTATATGCTCCTGGGGAATTGTCTAGGATGAATATGGAGGCCAAGTCTGGACATATGGCAGCCAGGTCCTTTGTGTAACTACCATAGTCTAGTGTACAGTGCTGGCGGTAATACCGGCGCCGTAGAATGCCACGGCCAGCATCTAATTTGTCTGCTACTGCTGCCCCATATATCTCCATACTTGCTGTGAAGACAACCAAGTCATACCACTGAGAAACCTGAAAACAAATCACCAAAACTTAGAAGATGAAATACTAAAATATCAACACGCAAAACTCTTTCTTCATCATATATCCATGATTTAATCTATTTTTTCTAAACTGCACAGAAATGCAAGCAGAATCCCTTCATGCAAATTACTCACCAGCAACCAATGTACATACAGCACAAAAACAATCTTTAATCCAGAGAATGACAGGTCTTACAAAGATCAACTGTAAGGGCTAGGTATGCTCTCAGATTTTTTCATGTACCTTTCAGTTTAGATCATTTTTGTGCTGTGTGTACCATAGCTCAAAAACAGTATGCTGAACATAAGCTTACAAAAATAATTTCCTCATCTGAGAGTACAGGATGAATGTGAGTAGTCAAATGTATGCCTAATCATTTAAAGTTTTCAAAATGGCTTCTAAAGCATAAGAAAATTCCATTATCATAGTATTCTGGCTAAACAAGTTATTTCTCCTATAGTCCAAAGCATGTCAACCAGGTGGTTTCACTGACAAGAGAGGTGAATGTTCTCCAACATTCTAACATATGCCCTTGACTAATTTTTCTAATATGTCATTTGCTATAGGAAAAGTTTCAGAGGAATGGGAGTTCTCAATGTAACACCAAAGTTCAAAAAATGCAATAACTCAATTCCATTAAATTCTCATCCAATCAGTGGGACATCTGTGCTAAAGTCTCTAATGGTAGACAGTGATATAAAGTGGAGGTGATAGCTTTTGGTGTAAATGGAGCATCTGATGTAGTTGTGATTTTATGTGACAGGCATATGGCACTGTGGGCAGAGGTATACTGGTGGTCCAAGGTAAAGGTTAATGTCACCAGCTTGCATTAGAAGCTGGGATATGATGTAAGGTCATCATCTCCAAGTGGTGATAAAATCTATGTGAATGTGTATGATGTCTGGGTGTTTTCCAACTCCGCTTGATCAAGGTTATAATGCAAGTGAAAATTCATCTTAGGCGATGCTGTGTCAATCTTGTCAAAGAACTCACTCCAAAAAAGGGACTAAATTTCCCTGCTACTGGAAATATGGCAGCTTTGGGCTGTATTGGCCTTCAGAAGGTCCTGAGTAAAACCAGGACTCTTTCACAGAAATTAGTCCTGTGGTAATTATAAAAAGAAAAAAAATATACAGATCATCATTTCTCATGTTAGCAAGGTAGCACCAGGAACACAAAGAAAAGCTGCATCCACTCAGATCCATTCTCTCGCTGTCATGTGCAATGCACCAAAACGACAGCTCCCTTCTCACAAATAGGCCCCACAAACCTTTCCACAGTTTACCCTGGACACTTCATATGCCCTGGTTCAGTCTACTGACAGCACATCACCCCTGTATACCACACCATCCTAATTCACTATATTCCTTACAAGCCTTTCACTCTCATGCATGTTCAGTCCTTGATCACTTGTAATCATTTTCATTCCATCCTTCCATCTCCAATTTGGTCTCCCCCTTCTCCTTGTTCACTACACCTCTGATGTATATATCCTCTTGTCAACCTTTCCTTACTCATTCTCTCCATGTGTCCAAACCATTTCAGCACACCCTCAATCTTGACCACAATCAATCAGCAATCTTAACCAAACTTTATTACCAAACCTCTCTCTTACCCTTATATCACTTACTCCATAAACCTTATTACATTTATTACCTCCTCAATATACTTTACATTCCTGCCCTAGGAGTCCCTTCCAACTTTATGACACTCTTACAGTGCTCAGGAAGCTGGCCATGTCCACCAGTCAGGAACATAGGTCATAAAGTGTTGTGGTGCTGTGTGTGTACATCTATATGCACAAAATGCAGGACAACTGAGCATCAAGTGCTCAAGCTCTTTCTTATAGTAAGCAACTCTTGGGCATGAATGGCCTTGGAATATGTTGAAACTGTTTGTATAGCAGTACCGATAGGGGAAGTCCAGAGCATAAGTGGGAGAGAGAGACCTGTTTGTCTGGGAAGGGTGCTTTCTGATGGGAGTACATCTGGTGGGTTGGAATTTAAAACTTGAGTTGGGGGGGCCAGTTGTTTAGCACTAGTTAGACTATTTCAGTCTTTGTGTGTTTTGTGAGTTTTGTACTTTTTGGGGGTGGGGGGATCTGTGAGCTGAGGTCACTAAAGTGTAAGAAGAAGGTAAAAATTTGTTAGGGGGTTTGTTAGTTAGTTATACAGTAATTTTCGTGGTAGGGTTTTAGTGCTGTTGCACAGAACCGACAGCCAAGCATATTGATGTGGACCTGTTTCAATTTGAAGGTAATGAATGTTGGCATATGCTAGGCAACCAGTGACTGCTCTAAGTACACTATTCTCTAAGGTTTGTGATTTGTTGCATTTGCTTTTGAGAGGGTGGATGACCAAGCTGGTAAGGCATAGTTTAAACTAGAGCTGGTGAACTGTTTGTATAGAATGTTACAGGATTTTTTTTCTTATCCATATCTGGTGCCAGTTAGTTCTGAGGGTTTTGTGTTGTAGCTACCAGCATGGGGAGTGAATGTTGTGTGTATCATGTGCAACACCTAAAGTAGTTGAAGTTTTGCCCAGAGATTAGGCTGGACAATAACCAAAGCACACATACAGTACACCATAATCTTTATAAACTACATATATTACAAAAAGAGAAGAGAAATCAGGAAACTACTCCATGAAATGGAAAGAAGACAGTCTGATAGAAAATGTCAAGTCAATGTGTGAGCAGTGTGGGGTACATCAATTGATAACATAAACTCTGTGGCAGTTTAAGGTTGGCCAAAGGCATACCCAAAACAAAAAAGCTGCTGCTACCACCATAAGTAGGCTAGAGATAGATGGGGAATGCCAGTATTCTTAAGAATACCAGAAAGACTGAAGAATGGAAGACCCTAACCCTGACTTTCCTCAACATATCCTTAAGAATTTCATGCTCACAAGATAAACTGCAGAGGGGAAAAATTCATTTAATCACTCCTTTCCATTACCAAGCAACTGGGCAAGTTTCATTTAATTTTCTAAGTTTTTCAAGTTTATGCAATTCATACATCGGAAGCAAGGTATTTACATCCCCAAAACTTCACTTTATGCATGAAATAATGGTAATGTCCCTGAAAATGGATCAATTTTATGAAAAGTGTACAGCTTCCAGACTACTGGAAAGGGCAAATCCTAAGACATGTTCACAGGCAGTTTACAATTACTTTTTTTTTTTTTTGCCGCTGTCTCCCGCGTTTGCGAGGTAGCGCAAGGAAACAGACGAAAGAAATGGCCCAACCCACCCCCATACACATGTATATACATATGTCCACACATGCAAATATACATACCTACACAGCTTTCCATGGTTTACCCCAGACGCTTCACATGCCCTAATTCAATCCACTGACAGCACGTCAACCCCGGTATACCACATCGATCCAATTCACTCTATTCCTTGCCCTCCTTTCACCCTCCTGCATGTTCAGGCCCCGATCACACAAAATCTTTTTCACTCCATCTTTCCACCTGCAATTTGGTCTCCCACTTCTCCTCGTTCCCTCCACCTCCGACACATATATCCTCTTGGTCAATCTTTCCTCACTCATTCTCTCCATGTGCCCAAACCATTTCAAAACACCCTCTTCTGCTCTCTCAACCACGCTCTTTTTATTTCCACACATCTCTCTTACACTTACGTTACTTACTCGATCAAACCATCTCACACCACACACTGTCCTCAAACATCTCATTTCAGCACATCCATCCTCCTGCGCACAACTCTATCCATAGCCCACGCCTCGCAACCATACAACATTGTTGGAACCACCATTCCTTCAAACATACCCATTTTTGCTTTCCGAGATAATGTTCTCGACTTCCACACATTCTTCAAGGCTCCCAGGATTTTCGCCCCCTCCCCCACCCTATGATCCACTTCCGCTTACATGGTTCCATCCGCTGCCAGATCCACTCCCAGATATCTAAAACACTTACTTCCTCCAGTTTTTCTCCATTCAAACTTACCTCCCAATTGACTTGACCCTCAACCCTACTGTACCTAATTACCTTGCTCTTATTCACATTTACTCTTAACTTTCTTCTTTCACACACTTTACCAAACTCAGTCACCAGCTTCTGCAGTTTCTCACATGAATCAGCCACCAGCGCTGTATCATCAGCGAACAACAACTGACTCACTTCCCAAGCTCTCTCATCCCCAACAGACTTCATACTTGCCCCTCTTTCCAAAACTCTTGCATTCACCTCCCTAACAACCCCATCCATAAACAAATTAAACAACCTTGGAGACATCACACACCCCTGCCGCAAACCTACATCACTGAGAACCAATCACTTTCCTCTCTTCCTACACGTACACATGCCTCACATCCTCGATAAAAACTTTTCACTGCTTCTTACAACTTGCCTCCCACACCATATATTCTTAATACCTTCCACAGAGCATCTCTATCAACTACATCCAATAAAACCTAACCTGAAGAATAAAGCAACATTTTAAATTTTTAACTAAAAAAAAATAATTTGCATGAATGAGAACTGGACTGGAAATGGAGAGGTAATTTTCAAGTATATGGGTTATACTTTAAACAAAGATAAAGGAAGGTAAACAGGAGGAAGTACTGATCTATCTATCTATATCTCTGATGCCTTTTCCCTTTGGGAACTCCTTCAAAGTGGTGGCTAAGGCAAGAGATTCCATAACTGTTGCACTCTAGTACAGCTTCTTAGGCTTTAGCGCCCCACCATTAACAGGCCACTGGCAGAGGGCAACTCTAGCACAGTGAGGCCCCTACCTAATGTTCCTACCAGCTACTTCTACCTAACGTTTCTACCTAATCATCTTGACTAATGTTTCAAACTACCATTTCTACCTAATGCTCCCGGCTAATGCTCCTACCTACTACTTCTACCTAAGCTATTGCTCCTACAATTTCACCAAAAAGTAGGGTTTGCACAAGACACTCAGTGCAGAAAATCTTGAGTTGTGAAGAATGAGTTGTGTGAGTTAAGTGTTGTCAAGTGTAAAGTGTGACAAGGAGAGATTTTTAAGACCGTGGACTGAATGCCAACAATCCACGCATTGGTAAAGCAGAAAGAAAAACCAGCTACCTGGGTCAGGGAGTGCAACTTGAAAACCACTGAAGTGCTGGCTCACTATGTAGCTGTCACAAACCCTCCCAAGTACTAATATGGTGCTGATATGTGGACACAATGAACAAGAGAATGATGAATGACCAAAAGTTTATTTTAGGAGAGCAGGTTCAGAGAGGAAAACATGACTAGGATCTATGACCAGATGAATACAGAATATGTATGACTGATTCCTTGAAAGGTAATCTAGTGCAAAATCATTGATACTGTGGTGTGTACAGCATGTTCTGCAAGAGTTATCCTGAGGTACAATATATATCTACATTGGAAACATCCTAAGTTTGAAAATATTCAATAACAAAGACACTTGCAATACTTACTATATCCAAGAAAAAGTCGACATGCGGCCGTTTGTGCACAAAAAACCGTACTGGATGCCGGTCTATAGTAACCTTCAGTACAAAATCTGGTGGTGTTCCTGGCTTCACCATCTGCCGAATGACACCGTCATGATGGGAATGAATGAGAGTCTCATCCAAGTCCAATACTAAAACCTTACGTTTCACCAGACCTGCCAAAAGAACACTACGATTATCCAAAACTCTCAATGCATGTGATATACCGTAACATACCCCTTAAAATTCTTTAATGAAAAGAGTTGAAGGTCACAGTCTTAAACATATTTAGTAAGCTATACTTCTTGGTTGTCAGATCCACTATCTAAAAAAGTTGTGACCAAGGTAAATCCTAAGTCCACTATCTAAAAAAATTAACATCACCATGTTACAGTTAGCCTTAAATGTAGCACAACAGGCATTACAAGCATGAGACATACAAGGAAAGGTCTTGATCTATCTTCAAATGTACAACTTCACCTCAAGTAATATGGTAATTTTCCAACCCTTCAGCACTAAACAATTTTTCATATCCAACAGCATTACTTTACTGTAGAAATGAACATACTGCTTTGACAATCATATAAAACATAAAAGGCAGTCACCATTTCCATACACGTTAACAATTTCAGTGCCAAGGACATCAATCTACAGTTACACAGTAAAGTACAAAGAACATTATTCTATTATTAATAATATTATTATTATCATTATCAGTGATGGATTGCGCAAAAGATGCTTGTGGCATGAGAAGAGTGGGAGGTGGGTTGATTAGAAAGGGTAGTGAGTGGTGGGATAAAGAAGTAAGAGTATTAGTGAAAGAGAAGATAGAGGCATTTGGACGATTTTTGCAGGG
Organism: Panulirus ornatus; assembly: GCF_036320965.1. Lineage (NCBI taxonomy): Eukaryota > Metazoa > Arthropoda > Malacostraca > Decapoda > Palinuridae > Panulirus > Panulirus ornatus. Next base: position 21,896,911 of record NC_092234.1, on the reverse strand, counting down.
AAAAAATGCAATTGAGTGGGAGACGTATAAAAGAAAGAGACAGGAGGTCAAGAGAAAGGTGCAAGAGGTGAAAAAAAGAGTTGGGGTGAGAGAGTATCATTAAATTTTAGGGAGGATAAAAAGATGTTCTGGAAGGAGGTAAATAAAGTGCGTAAGACAAGGGAGCAAATGGGAACTTCAGTGAAGGGCGCAAATGGGGAGGTGATAACAAGTAGTGGTGATGTGAGAAGGAGATGGAGTGAGTATTTTCAAGGTTTGTTGAATGTGTTTGATGATAGAGTGGCAGATATAGGGTGTTTTGGTTGAGGTGGTGTGCAAAGTGAGAGGGTTAGGGAAAATGATTTGGTAAACAGAGAAGAGGTAGTAAAAGCTTTGCGGAAGATGAAAGCCGGCAAGGCAGCGGGTTTGGATGGTATTGCAGTGGAATTTATTAAAAAAGGGGGTGACTGTATTGTTGACTGGTTGGTAAGGTTATTTAATGTATGTATGACTCATGGTGAGGTGCCTGAGGATTGGCGGAATGCGTGCATAGTGCCACTGTACAAAGGCAAAGGGGATAAGAGTGAGTGCTCAAATTACAGAGGTATAAGTTTGTTGAGTATTCCTGGTAAATTATATGGGAGGGTATTGATTGAGAGGGTGAAGGCATGTACAGAGCATCAGATTGGGGAAGAGCAGTGTGGTTTCAGAAGTGGTAGAGGATGTGTGGATCAGGTGTTTGCTTTGAAGAATGTATGTGAGAAATACTTAGAAAAGCAAATGGATTTGTATGTAGCATTTATGGATCTGGAGAAGGCATATGATAGAGTTGATAGAGATGCTCTGTGGAAGGTATTAAGAATATATGGTGTGGGAGGCAAGTTGTTAGAAGCAGTGAAAAGTTTCTATCGAGGATGTAAGGCATGTGTACTTGTAGGAAGAGAGGAAAGTGATTGGCTCTCAGTGAATGTAGGTTTGCGGCAGGGGTGTGTGATGTCTCCATGGTTGTTTAATTTGTTTATGGATGGGGTTGTTAGGGAGGTGAATGCAAGAGTTTTGGAAAGAGGGGCAAGTATGAAGTCTGTTGGGGATGAGAGAGCTTGGGAAGTGAGTCAGTTGTTGTTCGCTGATGATACAGCGCTAGTGGCTGATTCATGTGAGAAACTGCAGAAGCTGGTGACTGAGTTTAGTAAAGTGTGTGAAAGAAGAAAGTTAAGAGTAAATGTGAATAAGAGCAAGGTTATTAGGTACAGTAGGGTTGAGGGTCAAGTCAATTGGGAGGTGAGTTTGAATGGAGAAAAACTGGAGGAAGTGAAGTGTTTTAGAAATCTGGGAGTGGATCTGGCAGCGGATGGAACCATGGAAGCGGAAGTGGATCATAGGGTGGGGGAGGGGGCGAAAATTCTGGGAGCCTTGAAGAATGTTCGGAAGACGAGAACATTATCTCGGAAAGCAAAAATGGGTATGTTTGAAGGAATAGTGGTTCCAACAATGTTGTATGGTTGCGAGGCATGGGCTATGGATAGAGTTGTGCGCAGGAGGATGGATGTGCTGGAAATGAGATGTTTGAGGACAATGTGTGGTGTGAGGTGGTTTGATCGAGTAAGTAACGTAAGGGTAAGAGAGATGTGAGGAAATAAAAAGAGCGTGGTTCAGAGAGCAGAAGAGGGTGTTTTGAAATGGTGTGGGCACATGGAGAGAATGAGTGAGGAAAGATTGACCAAGAGGATTTATGTGTCAGAGGTGGAGGGAACAAGGAGAAGAGGGAGACCAAATTGGAGGTGGAAAGTTGGAGTGAAAAAGATTTTGTGTGATCGGGGCCTGAACATGCAGGAGGGTGAAAGGAGGGCAAGGAATAGAGTGAACTGGAGCGATGTGGTATACCGGGGTTGACGTGCTGTCAGTGGACTGAATCAAGGCATGTGAAGCGTCTGGGGTAAACCATGGAAAGCTGTGTAGGTATGTATATTTGCGTGTGTGGACGTATGTATATACATGTGTATGGGGGTGGGTTGGGCCATTTCTTTCGTCTGTTTCCTTGCGCTACCTCGCAAACGCGGGAGACAGCGACAAAGCAAAAAAAAAAAAAAATTATTATTATCATTACTATTATCATTATTATCATAATTAACATTATTCTTTTATCATACTTTTAATCATCATCTCGCGTCAGCAAGATAGCACAACAAAAAAGACGAGGGATGGCCCAACCCACCTACACACACATGTATACACAAACGCAGACACACACACATATACATAAATATACAATTCAAAGTATACATACATATACATACACAAACATTTACATATATTCACATGTACATATTCATACTTGCTGCCTTCATCCAATCCCGTTTCCACCCCGCCACACATGAAATAGCATCCCCCCCACCCCCACCTCCAGCAAGATAGTGCTAGGAAAAGACAAAAAAAAAAGGCCACATTCATTCACACTCAGTCTCTAGCTGTCATGTGTAATGCACCGAAACCACAGCGCACTTTCCACATCCAGGCCCCAGAGACCTTTCCATGGCTTACCCTGGATGCTTCACATGCCCTGGTTCAATCCATTGACAGCACATTGACCCTGGTACACCACATCATTCCAATTCACTATTCTTTGCACGCGCTTCACCCTCCTGAATGTTCAGGCTCTGATTGCTCAATATCTTTTTCACTCTATCCTTCCACCTCCAATTTGGCCTCCCACTTCTCCTTGTTCCCTCCACCTCTGACACATATATCCTCTTTGTCAATCTTTCCTCACTCGTTCTCTCCATTTCACCAAACCATTTCAATACACCCTCTTTTACTCTCAACCACACTCATTTTATTACCACATATCTTTCTTACCCTTTCATTACATACTTCATCAAACAACCTCACACCATTCATCGTCCACAGACACTTCATTTCCAACACATCCACCCTCCTCTGCACAACACTATCTATCGCCCATGCCTCACAACCATATAACACTGTTGGAACCATCATTCCTTCAAACATACCCATTTTCCCTTTCGGAGATGACGTTCTCGCCTTCCACATATTCTTCAATGCTCCCACAACCTTCACTCCCTCCCCAACCCTGTAACTCACTTCCACTTCCATGGTTCCATCCACTGCCAAACCCACTCTCAGATGTCTAAAACACTTCACTACCTACAATTTTTCTCCATTCAAATTTACCTCCCAATTAACTTGTCCCTCAACCATACTGAACCTAATAACCTTGCTCTTATTCACATTCACTCTCAGCTTTCTTTTTTGACACACTTTACCAAACTCAGTCACCAACTTCTGCAGTTTCTCACCCGAATCTGCCACCAGCGCTGAATCATCAGCAAACAACAACTGACACTTCCCAAGCCCTCTCATCCACAACAGACTGCATACTTACCCCTCTCTCCAAAACTCTTGCATTCACCTCCCTAACAACCCCATCCATACATGAATTAAACAACCATGGAGACATCACACACCCCTGCCGCACAACTACATTCAATGGGAACCAATCACTTTCCCCTCTTCCTATTCATACACATGCTTTACATCCTTGATAAAAACTTTTCACTCCTTCCAGTAACTTCCCTAACACACCATATACTCTTAATAACTTCCACAGATCATCTCTATCAACTCTATCATATGCCTTCTCCAGATCCATAAATGCTACATACAAATCCATGTATTTTTGTATTTCTCACATACATTCTTCAAAGCAAACACCTGATCCACACATTCTCTACCACCTCTGAAACCACACTGCTCTTCCCCACTCTGATGTTCTGTACATGCCTTTACCCTCTCAATCAATATCCTCCCATATAATTTCCCAGGAATACTCAAAAAACTTATACCTCTGTAATTTGAATACTCACCTTTATCCCCCTTTGCCTTTGTACAATGGCAATATGCATGCATTTTGCCAATCCTCAGGCACTTCAACATGAGCCATACATACATGAATATCCTTACCAACCAGTCAAAAACACAGTCACCCCTCTTTTTAATAAATTCCACAGCAATACCATCCAAACCCGCCACCTTGCCTGCTTTCATCTTTCACAAAACTTTCACTACCTCTTCTCTGTTTACCAAATCATTCTCCATGACCCTCTCACTTCACACACAGCCTCGAACAAAACACCCTATATCTGCCACTCTATCATCTAACAAAATTAACAATCCTTCAAAATACTCACTCTATCTCTTCACTTCACCACTACTTATCATTACCTCCCCATTAGCCCCTTTACCGATGATCCCATTTCTTCTCTTGTCTTATGCACTTTATCTACCTCCTTCCAAATCATCTTTTTATTATCCCTAAAACCTAAAGATACTCTCTCACCCTAACTCTCATTTGCCTTCTTTTTCACCTCTTCCACCTTTCTCTTGACCTCCTGCCTCTTTCTTTTACAAATCTCCCAGTCATTCGCACTACTTCCCTGCAAAAATCGTCCGAAACATCTCTCTCTTTTATTTCACTGACAATCTTACTTCTTCATCCCACCACTCACTACCCTTTCTAATCTGCCTACCTCCCACCTTTCTCATGCCACAGGCATCTTTTGCACAAGCCATCACTGCTTCCCTAAATATATTCCATTCCTCCCCCACTCCCCTTATGTCATTTGCTCTCACCTTTTTCCATTCTGCACTCAATCTCTTCTGGTACTTCCTCACAGAGTCTCCTTTCCAAGCTCATTTACTCTCATCACTCTCTTCACCCAAGTATTCTCTCTTCTTTTCTGACAACCTCTTCAAATCCTCACCTTCACATCCAAGGGATAATGATCAGACATCCCTCCAGTTGCACCTCTCAGCACATTAACATCCAAAAGTCTCTCTTTCATGTGCCTATCAATCAAAACATAATCCAATAAGGCTCTCTGGCCATCTCTCCTACTCACATACATATACTTATGTATATATCTCTTTTTAAACCAGGTACTCCCAATCACCAGTCCTTTTTCAGCACATAAATCTACAAGCTCTTCACCACTTCCATTTACAACACTGAACATCACATGTACACCAATTATACCCTCAACTGCCAAATTACTTACCTTTACATTCAAATCACCCATCACTATAACCCAGTCTGGTGCATCAAAGGTGCTAAGGCACTCATTCAGCTGCTCCCAAAACACTTGCCTCTCAAGATCTTTCTTATCATGCCCAGGTGTATAGGCACCAATAATCACCCATCTCTCTCCATCTACTTTCAGTTCTACCCATATCAATGTAGAGTTTACACTCTAACACATACTCCCACAACTCCTGCTTCAGGAATAGTACTACTCCTTCCTTTGCTATTGTCTTCTCACCAACCCGACTTTACTCCAAAGACATTCCTAAACAACAATTCCGTTTTTCCCTTGAGCTTCGTTTCACTCAGGGCCAAAAAATCCAGATCCCTTCCCTCAAACATACTACCTATCTCTCCAGTTTTCTCATCTTGGTTACATCTACACACATTTAGACACCCAAATCTGAGCCTTCCAGAGGATGAGCACTCCCCGCGTGACTCCTCCTTCTGTTTCCCCATATAGAAAGTTAAAATACAAGGAGGAGAGGGTTTCTAGACCCCCACTCCCGCCCTCTAAAGTCGCCTTCTACGACATGCGGGTAATGAGTGGGAAGTATTCTTTCTCCCCTACCCCAGAGACACATATATTATATTTTTTTATTTTGCTTTGTCGCTGTCTCCCGCGTTAGCGAGGTAGCACAAGGAAACAGATGAAAGAATTGCCCAACCCGCCCACAAACACATGTATATACATACAAGTCCACACACTCAAGTATACATACCTATACATCTCAATGTACACATATATATACACACACAGACATATACATATACACACATGCACATAATTCATACTGTCTGCCTTTATTTGTTCCCATCGCCACCTCGCCACACATGGAATAACAACCCCCTCCCCCCTCATGTGTGCGAGGTAGCACTAGGAAAAGACACCAAAAGCCCCATTCATTCACACTCAGTCTCTAGCTGTCATGTAAATAATGCACCGAAACCACAGCTCCCTTTCCTCATCCAGGCCCCACACACTTTCCATGGTTTACCCCAGACGCTTCACATGCCCTGGTTCAATCCACTGACAGCACGTCGACCCCGGTATACCACATCGTTCCAATTCACTCTATTCCTTGCACGCCTTTCACCCTCCTGCAGGTTCAGGCCCTGATCACTCAAAATCTTTTTCACACCATCTTTCCACCTCCAATATGGTCTCCCACTTCTCGTTCCCTCCACCTCTGACACATATATCCTCTTGGTCAATCTTTCCTCACTCATTCTCTCCATGTGACCAAACCATTTCAAAACACCCTCTTCTGCTCTCTCAACCACTCTCTTTTTATTTCCACACATCTCTCTTACCCTTACATTACTTACTCGATCAAACCACCTCACCACATATTGTCCTCAAACATCTCATTTCCAGCACATCCACCCTCCTGCGCACAACTCTATCCATAGCCCACGCCATGCAACCATACAACATTGTTGGAACCACTATTCCTTCAAACATGCCCATTTTTGCTTTCCGAGATAATGTTCTCGACTTCCAAACATTCTTCAAGGCTCCCAGAATTTTCCCCCTACCCCACCCTATGATTCACTTCCGCTTCCATGGTTCCATCCGCTGCCAGATCCACTCCCAGATATCTAAAACACTTTACTTCCTCCAGTTTTTCTCCATTCAAACTTACCGTACCCAATTGACTTGACCCTCAACCCTACTGTACCTAGTAACCTTGCTCTTATTCACATTTCCTCTTAACTCTCTTCTTTCACACACTTTACCAAACTCAGTCACCAGCTTCTGCAGTTTCTTAAATGAATCAGTCACCAGCGCTGTATCAACAGCGAACAACAACTGACTCACTTCCCAAGCTCTCTCATCCACTTGCATTCACCTCCCTAACAACCCTATCCATAAACAAATTAAACAACCCTGGAGACATCACACACCCCTGTCGCAATCCCACATTCTCCGAGAACCAATCACTATCCTCTCCCCCTACCCGCACACATGCCCTACATCCTCGACAAAAACCCCTCACTGCCTCCAACAACTTGCCTCCCACACCACATATTTTTAAAACCTTCCACAGAGCATATATATATATATATATATATATATATATATATATATATATATATATATATATATTCTTTTCTTTCTTTCAAACCACCCGCCATTTCCCGCACCAGCGAGGTAGCGTTAAGAACAGAGGACTGGGCCTTGAGGGAACACCCTCACCTGGCCCAATTCTCTGTTCCTTCCTTTGGAAAATCAAAAAAAAAAACGAGAGGGGAGGATTTCCAGCCCCCCGCTCCCTCCCCTTTTAGTCGCCTTCTACGACACGCAGGGAATACGTGGGAAGTATTCTTTCTCCCCTATCCCCAGGGAAAATATATATATATATACATATATATATATATATATGGTGATGTGAGAAGGAGATGGAATGAGTATTTTGAAGGTTTGTTGAATGTGTCTGATGACAGAGTGGCAGATATAGGGTGTTTGGGTCGAGGTGGTGTGCAAAGTGAGAGGGTTAGGGAAAATGATTTGGTAAACAGAGAAGAGGTAGTAAAAGCTTTGCGGAAGATGAAAGCCGGCAAGGCAGCAGGTTTGGATGGTATTGCAGTGGAATTTATTAAAAAAGGGGGTGACTGTATTGTTGACTGGTTGGTAAGGTTATTTAATGTATGTATGACTCATGGTGAGGTGCCTGAGGATTGGCGGAATGCTTGCATAGTGCCATTGTACAAAGGCAAAGGGGATAAGAGTGAGTGCTCAAATTACAGAGGTATAAGTTTGTTGAGTATTCCTGGTAAATTATATGGGAGGGTATTGATTGAGAGGGTGAAGGCATGTACAGAGCATCAGATTGGGGAAGAGCAGTGTGGTTTCAGAAGTGGTAGAGGATGTGTGGATCAGGTGTTTGCTTTGAAGAATGTATGTGAGAAATACTTAGAAAAGCAAATGGATTTGTATGTAGCATTTATGGATCTGGAGAAGGCATATGATAGAGTTGATAGAGATGCTCTGTGGAAGGTATTAAGAATATATGGTGTGGGAGGCAAGTTGTTAGAAGCAGTGAAAAGTTTTTATCGAGGATGTAAGGCATGTGTACGTGTAGGAAGAGAGGAAAGTGATTGGTTCTCAGTGAATGTAGGTTTGCGGCAGGGGTGTGTGATGTCTCCATGGTTGTTTAATTTGTTTATGGATGGGGTTGTTAGGGAGGTAAATGCAAGAATTTTGGAAAGAGGGGCAAGTATGAAGTCTGTTGGGGATGAGAGAGCTTGGGAAGTGAGTCAGTTGTTGTTCGCTGATGATACAGCGCTGGTGGCGGATTCATGTGAGAAACTGCAGAAGCTGGTGACGGAGTTTGGTAAAGTGTGTGGAAGAAGAAAGTTAAGAGTAAATGTGAATAAGAGCAAGGTTATTAGGTACAGTAGGGTTGAGGGTCAAGTCAATTGGGAGGTGAGTTTGAATGGTGAAAAACTGGAGGAAGTGAAGTGTTTTAGATATCTGGGAGTGGATCTGTCAGCGGATGGAACCATGGAAGCGGAAGTGGATCATAGGGTGGGGGAGGGGGCGAAAATTTTGGGAGCCTTGAAAAATGTGTGGAAGTCGAGAACATTATCCCGGAAAGCAAAAATGGGTATGTTTGAAGGAATAGTAGTTCCAACAATGTTGTATGGTTGCGAGGCGTGGGCTATGGATAGAGTTGTGCGCAGGAGGATGGATGTGCTGGAAATGAGATGTTTGAGGACAATGTGTGGTGTGAGGTGGTTTGATCGAGTAAGTAACGTAAGGGTAAGAGAGATGTGTGGAAATAAAAAGAGCGTGGTTGAGAGAGCAGAAGAGGGTGTTTTGAAATGGTTTGGGCACATGGAGAGAATGAGTGAGGAAAGATTGACCAAGAGGATATATGTGTCGGAGGTGGAGGGAACGAGGAGAAGAGGGAGACCAAATTGGAGGTGGAAAGATGGAGTGAAAAGGATTTTGTGTGATCGGGGCCTGAACATGCAGGAGGGTGAAAGGAGGGCAAGGAATAGAGTGAATTGGAGCGATGTGGTATACAGGGGTTGACGTGCTGTCAGTGGATTGAATCAAGGCATGTGAAGCGTCTGGGGTGAACCATGGAAAGCTGTGTAGGTGTGTATATTTGCGTGTATGGACGTGTGTATGTACATGTGTATGGGGGGGTTGGGCCATTTCTTTCGTCTGTTTCCTTGCGCTACCTCGCAAACGCGGGAGACAGCGACAAAGTATAAAAAAAAAAAAAAAAAAAAAAATATATATATATATATATATATATATAGGTTTTAAGAATATATGGTGTGGGAGGCAAGCTGTTAGAAGCAGTGAAAAGTTTTTTATCGAGGATGTAAGGCATGTGCACATGTAGGAAGAGAGGAAAGTGATTGGTTCTCAGTGAATGTAGGTTTGCGGCAGGGGTGTGTGATGTCTCCATGGTTGTTTAATTTGTTTATGGATGGGGTTGTTAGGTAGGTGAATGCAAGAGTTTTGGAAAGAGGGGCAAGTATGCAGTCTCTTGTGGATGAGAGAGCTTGGGAAGTGAGTCAGTTGTTGTTCGCTGATGATACAGTGCTGGTGGCTGATTCATGTAAGAAACTGCAGAAGCTGGTGACTGAGTTTGGTAAAGTGTGTGAAAGAAGAAAGTTGAGAGTAAATGTGAATAAGAGCAAGGTTATTAGGTACAGTAGGGTTGAGGGTCAAGTCAATTGGGAGTACGGTAAGTTTGAATGGAGAAAAACTGGAGGAAGTAAAGTGTTTTAGATATCTGGGAGTGGATCTGGCAGCGGATGGAACCATGGAAGTGGAAGTGAATCATAGGGTGGGGGAGGGGGCGAAAATTCTGGGAGCCTTGAAGAATGTTTGGAAGTCGAGAACATTATCTCGGAAAGCAAAAATGGGTATGTTTGAAGGAATAGTGGTTCCAACAATGTTGTATGGTTGCGAGGCGTGGGCTATGGATAGAGTTGTGCGCAGGAGGGTGGATGTGCTGGAAATGAGATGTTTGAGGACAATGTGTGGTGTGAGGTGGTTTGATCGAGTAAGTAATGTAAGGGTAAGAGAGATGTGTGGAAATAAAATGAGCATGGTTGAGAGAGCAGATGAGGGTGTTTGGAAATGGTTTGGGAACATGGAGAGAATGAGTGAGGAAAGATTGACCAAGAGGATATATGTGTCAGACGTGGAGGGAATGAGGAGAAGTGGGAGACCAAACTGGAGGTGGAAAGATGGAGTGAAAAAGATTTTGAGTGATCGGGGCCTGAACATGCAGGAGGGTGAAAGGTGGGCAAGGAATAGAGTGAATTGGATCGATGTGGTATACCGGGGTTGACGTGCTGTCAGTGGATTGAATCAGGGCATGTGAAGTGTCTGGGGTAAACCATGGAAAGTTGTGTGGGGCCTGGATGTGGAAAGGGAGCTGTGGTTTCGGGCATTATTGCATGACAGCTAGAGACTGAGTGTGAACGAATGGGGCCTTTGTTGTCTTTTCCTAGCGCTACCTCACACACATGAGGGGGGAGGGGGATGGTATTCCATGTGTGGCGAGGTGGCGATGGGAATGAATAAAGGCAGACAGAGTGAATTGTGTGCATGGGTATATATGAATGTGTCTGTGTGTGCATATATATGTGTACATTGAGATGTATAGGTATGTATATTTGCGTGTGTGGACGTGTATGTATATATATGTGTATGTGGGTGGGTTGGGCCATTTCTTTCGTCTGTTTCCTTGCGCTACCTCGCAAACGCAGGAGGCAGCGACAAAGCAAAATAAATAAATAAATAAATATAAATATATATATATATTTTTTTTTTGCTTTGTCGCTGTCTCCCGCGTTTGCGAGGTAGCGCAAGGAGACAGACGAAAGAAATGGCCCAACCCACCCCCATACACATGTATATACATACGTCCACACACGCAAATATACATACCTACACAGCTTTCCATGGTTTACTCCAGACACTTCACATGCCCTGATTCAATCCACTGACAGCACGTCAACCCCGGTATACCACATCGATCCAATTCACTCTATTCCTTGCCCTCCTGCATGTTCAGGCCCCGATCACAAAAAATCTTTTTCACTCCATCTTTCCACCTCCAATTTGGTCTCCCACTTCTCCTCGTTCCCTCCACCTCCGACACATATATCCTCTTGGTCAATCTTTCCTCACTCATTCTCTCCATGTGCCCAAACCATTTCAAAACACCCTCTTCTGCTCTCTCAACCATGCTCTTTTTATTTCCACACATCTCTCTTACCCTTACGTTACTTACTCGATCAAACCACCTCACACCACACATTGTCCTCAAACATCTCATTTCCAGCACATCCACCCTCCTGCGCACAACTCTATCCATAGCCCACGCCTCGCAACCATACAACATTGTTGGAACCACTATTCCTTCAAACATACCCATTTTTGCTTTCCGAGATAATGTTCTCGACTTCCACACATTCTTCAAGGCTCCCAGGATTTTCGCCCCCTCCCCCACCCTATGATCCACTTCCGCTTCCATGGTTCCATTCTCTGCCAAATCCACTCCCAGATATCTAAAACACTTTACTTCCTCCAGTTTTTCTCCATTCAAACTTACCTCCCAATTGACTTGACTCTCAACCCTACTGTATATATATATATATATATATATATATATATATATATATATATATATATATATATATATATATATATATACATACATATATGGATGGGGTTGTTTATGAATGGGGCTGTTAGGGAGGTAAATGCAAGAGTTTTGGAAAGACGGGCAAGTATGCAGTCTGCTGTGGATGAGAGAGCTAGGGAAGTGAGTCAGTTGTTGTTCGCTGATGATACAGCACTGTTGGCTGATTTGTGTGAGAAACTGCAGAAGCTGGTGACTTGAGTTTGGTAAAGTGTGTGAAAGAAGAAAGCTGAGAGTAAATGTGAATAAGAGCAAGGTTATTAGGTACAATAGGGTTGAGGGTCAATTGAACTGGAAGGTAAGTTTGAATAGAGAAAAACTGGAGGAAGTGAAATGTTTTTCATATCTGGGAGTGGATTTAGCAACAGAGGGAACCATGAAAGCAGAAGTGAATCAGAGGGTGGAGGAGGGAGCTAAAGTTCTGGAAGCATTGAAAAATGTGTGGAAGTCTAGAACATTATCTCAGAAAGCAAAAATGGGTATTTTGAAGGAATGGTGGTTCCAACAATGTTATATGATTGCGAGGCGTGGGTATGGATAGAATTGTGCGGAGGAGGGTGGATGTGCTGGAAATGAGATGCTTGAGGACAATATGTGGTGTGAGGTAGTTTGATCGAGTAAGTAATAATAAGGTAAGAGAGATGTGTGGTAATAAAAAGAGTGTGGTTGAGAGAGCAGAAGAGGTTGTTTTAAAATGGTTTGGTCACATGGAGAGAATGAGTGTGGAAAGATTGACCAAGAGGATATATGTGTCGGAGGTGTAGGGAACGAGGAGAAGTGGGAGACCAACTTGCAAGTGGAAAGATGGAGTGAGAAACATTTTGAGCAATCGGGGCTTAAACATACAGGAGGGTGAAAGGCATGCATGGAATAGAGTGAATTGGAACGATGTGGTATACTGGAGTCAATGTGCTGTCAATGGGTCAATGGATTGAACCAGGGCATGTGAAGTGTCTGGAGTAAACCATGGAAAGTTTTGTGGGGCCTGGATGTGGAAAGGAAGGTACTGTTTCGGTGCTTTACACATGACAGCTACAGACTGGGTGTGAACGAATGTGGCCTTTGTGTCGTTTCCTGGACTACCCTGAGCACATGCGGGGGGAGGGGGGTATCATTTTGTGTGTGGCAGGGTGGCAGCAGGAATGGATGATGGCAGCATGTATGAATATGTATTTTATTTATTTATTTATTTTGCTTTGTCGCTGTCTCCCGCGTTAGCGAGGTAGCGCAAGGAAACAGACGAAAGAATGGCCCAACCCGCCGACATACACATGTATATACATATATGCCCACTCATGCACAATATACATACCTATACATCTCAATGTACACATATATATATACATACGCAGACATATACATATATACACATGTACATAATTCATACTGTCTGCCTTTATTTGTTCCCATCGCCACCTCGCCACACATGGAATAACAACCCCCTCCCCCCTCATGTGTGCGAGGTATCGCTAGGAAAAACACCAAAGGCCCCATTCGTTCACACTCAGTCTCTAGCTGTCATGTAATAATGCACCGAAACCACAGCTCCCTTTCCACATCCAGGCCCCACACACTTTGCATGGTTTACCCCAGACGCTTCACATGCCCTGGTTCAATCCATTGGCAGGACGTCGACCCCGGTATACCACATCGCTCCAATTCACTCTATTCCTTGCACGCCTTTCACCCTCCTGCATGTTCAGGCCCCGATCACTCAAAATCTTTTTCACTCCATCTTTCCACCTCCAATTTGGTCTCCCACTTTTCCTCGTTCCATCCACCTCTGACACATATATCCTCTTGGTCAATCTTTCCTCACTCATTCTCTCCATGTGACCAAACCATTTCAAAACACCCTCTTCTGCACTCTCAACCACACTCTTTTTATTCCACACATCTCTCTCACCCTTACATTACTTACTCGATCAAACCACCTCACACCACATATTGTCCTCAAACATCTCATTTCCAGCACATCCACCCTCCTCCGCACAACTCTATTCATAGCCCACGCCTCGCAACCATACAACATTGTTGGAACCACTATTCCTTCAAACATACCCATTTTTGCTTTACGAGATAATGTTCTCGACTTCCAAACATTCTTCAAGGCTCCCAGAATTTTCGCCCCCTCCCCCACCCTATAATTCACTTCCGCTTCCATGGTTCTATTCGCTGCCAGATCCACTCCCAGATATCTAAAACACTTCACTTCCTCCAGCTTTTCTCCATTCAAACTTACCTCCCAATTGACTTGACCCTCAACCCTACTGTACCTAATAACCTTGCTCTTATTCACATTTACTCTTAACTTTCTTCTTTCACACATTTTACCAAACTCAGTCACCAGCTTCTGCAGTTTCTTACATGAATCAGCCACCAGCGCTGTATCATCAGCGAACAAGAACTGACTCACTTCCCAAGCTCTCTCATCCACAACAGACTGCATACTTGCCCCTCTTTCCAAAACTCTTGCATTCACCTCCCTAACAACCCCATCCATAAACAAATTAAACAACCATGGAGACATCACACACCCCTGCCGCAAACCTACATTCACTGATAACCAATCCTCTCTTCCTACACGAACACATGCCTTACATCCTCGATAAAAACTTTTCACTGCTTTTAACAACTTGCCTCCCACACCATACATTCTTAATACCTTCCACAGAGCATCTCTATCAACTCTATCTTATGCCTTCTCCAGATCCATAAATGCTACATACAAATCTATTTGTTTTTCTAAGTATTTCTCACATACATTCTTCAAAGCAAACACCTGATCCACACATCCTCTACCACTTCTGAAACCACACTGCTCTTCCCCAATCTGACGCTCTGTACATGCCTTCACCCTCTCAATCAATACCCTCCCATATAATTTACCAGGAATATTCAACAAACTTATACCTCTGTAATTTGAGCACTCACGCTTATCCCCTTTGCCTTTGTACAGTGGCACTATGCAAGCATTCCGCCAATCCTCAGGCACCTTACCATGAATCATACATACATTAAATAACCTTACCAGCCAGTCAACAATACAGTCACCCCTTTTTTAATAAATTCCCCTGCAATGCCATCCAAACCTGCTGCTTTGCCGGCTTTCATCTTCCGAAAAGCTTTTACTACCTCTTCTCTATTTACCATATCATTTTCCCTAACCCTCTCACTTTGCACACCACCTCGACCAAGACACCCCACATCTGCCACTCTATCATCAAACACATTCAACAAACCTTCAAAATACTCACTCCATCTCCTTCTCACATCACCACTACTTGTTATCACCTCCCCATTTGCCCCCTTCACTGATGTTCCCATTTGCTCCCTTGTCTTACGTACTTTATTTACCTCCTTCCAGAACATCTTTTTATTCTCCCTGAAATTTAATGATACTCTCTCACCCCAACTCTCATTTGCCCTCTTTTTCACCTCTTGCACCTTTCTCTTGAACTCCTGCCTCTTTCTTTTATACCTCTCCCACTCATTTGCATTTTTTCCCTGCAAAAATCTTTCAAATGCCTCTCTCTTCTCTTTCACTAATAATCTTACTTCTTCATTCCATCACTCACTACCTTTTCTAATCAACCCACCTCCCACGCTTCTCATGCCACAAGCATCTTTTGCGCAAGCCATCACTGCTTCCCTAAATACATCCCATTCCTCCCCCACTCCCCTTACCTCCTTTGTTCTCACCTTTTTCCATTCTGTAATAAGTCTCTCCTGGTACTTCCTCATACAAGTCTCCTTCCCAAGCTCACTTACTCTCACCACTCTCTTCACCCCAACATTCTCTCTTCTTTTCTGAAAACCCCTACAAATCTTCACCTTTGCTTCCACAAGATAATGATCAGACATCCCTCCAGTTGCACCTCTCAGCATATTAACATCCAAAAGTCTCTCTTTCGTGCGTCTATCAATCAACACGTAATCCAATAACCCTCTCTGGCCATCTCTCCTACTTACATACGTATACTTATGTATATTTCGCTTTTTAAACCAGGTATTCCCAATCATCAGTCCTTTTTCAGCACATAAATCAACAAGCTCTTCACAATTTCCATTTACAACACTGAACACCCCATGTATACCAATTATTCCCTCAACTGCCACATTACTCACCTTTGCATTCAAATCACCCATCACTATAACCCGGTCTCGTGCATCAAAACCACTAACACACTTATTCAGCTGCTCCCAAAACACTTGCCTCTCATGATCTTTCATCTCATGCCCAGGTGCATATGCACCAATAATCACCCATCTCTCTCCATCAACTTTCAGTTTTACCCATATCAATCGAAAATTTACTTTCTTACATTCTATCACATACTCCCACAACTCCTGATTCAGGAATAGTGCTACTCCTTCCCTTGCTCTTGTCCTCTCACTAACCCCTGACTTTACTCCCAAGACATTCCCAAACCACTCTTCCCCTTTACCCTTTAGTTTCGTTTCACTCAGAGCCAAAACATCCAGGTTCCTTTCCTCAAACATACTACCTATCTCTCCTTTTTTCTCATCTTGGTTACATCCACACACATTTAGACACCCCAATCTGAGCCTTTGAGGAGGATGAGCACTCCTTGCATGACTCCTTCTTCTGTTTCCCCTTTTAGAAAGTTAAAATACATGGAGGGGAGGATTTCTGGCCCCCCGCTCCCGTCCCCTTTAGTCGCCTTCTACGACACGTGAGGAATGCCTGGGAAGTATTCTTAATCCCCTATCCCCAGGGATAAAACGCTTGTATGTGCAGCAAACCTTAAATACATACCACTACAGTTAACAATCAGGGTTGATCAGTTCCTATCTTTCCTTACCATTTGAAGATCTCTTCATGGTTTCTTTATGCACATGAATATGTACATGTGAATATATACATATGTCTGTGTAAGATGTATGTATACGTTGAAATGTATAGGCATGTATATGTGCGTGTGTGGTCGTTTATGTATATACATGTGTATGTGGTTGGGGTGGGCCATTCTTTCGTCTGTTTCATTGTGCTACCTCCCTAACTCAGGAGACTGCGTCAAAGTAGCACCAGGAAACAGACGAAGCATGGCCCATCCACTAATATACACATATACATACACACATATACATATCCCTGGGGATAGGGGAGAAAGAATACTTCCCACGTATTCCCTGCGTGTCGTAGAAGGCGACTAAAAGGGGAGGGAGCGGGGGGCTGGAAATCCTCCCCTCGTTTTTTTTTAATTTTCCAAAAGAAGGAACAGAGAAGGGGGCCAGGTGAGGATATTCCCTCAGAGGCCCAGTCCTCTGTTCTTAATGCTACCTTGCTAATGCGGGAAATGGCGAATAGTTTGAAAGAAAGAAAGAACATACATAAATGTCCAAGCATGCACATATACTACATATACATATCAACATTACATACATATACATACACAGACATATACACATATACACTTGTACATATTCATACTAACTTGCCTCCATCCATTCTTGGCACTACCCCACCTAACAGGATACAGCATCATTACCCCCTGCCAGGTAAACAGACAAGAAGGCCACGTTCATTCACACTCAGTCTCTAGCTGTCATGTGTAACGCACCGAAATCACAGCTTCCTCTCCACATCCAGGCCCCATAGACCTTTCCAAGGTTTACCCCAAATGTTTCACATGCCCTGGTTCAGTCCATTGACAACATGTTGACCCCAATGTACCACATGGTTCCAATTCACTCTATTCCTTGCAAATCAATCTACACACATAATTTCCTGCCACAGGGTGAAATCTCTTAAGCACTATACACTGTGCTGGCTGGCCACAGATGGCAAGTCACACAAAGCATTAGCCACTGGCATAAGCCTCATTAACCCACTGGTGACAAAGATGGGTGATTGGACACCTTTTCTACGGACTTCCCATGACTTTGGTGCCCACCACCATACTCCATACAGATTCACATCATCCTTATTTAAGATAGGAATGACTTGTATTCACCTCTATCATCATCCCATCCATAAACAAATTAAAGAGCCACGATGAATTCAAACATCCCTGCCACAAACCCACTATTACCAGGAACCATTCACCATCATCTCTTTCTACTCATGTGAATGCCTTACTTTCTCACTTTCTCAATAAAATTCTTCACTGCTTCTGACATCCACCATATAGTTGTAGCACTTTCCACAGAGCATCTCTATCAACCTTATCATATGATGTCTCCATATCCATAAATGCCACTTACAAATCCTTGTTTCTCTGAAATTTCTTTCACATATTCTTCAAAGCAAACATGTATTTCATACATCCTCTACCACTCCCTGAAATCACACTGTTCTTCCCAAAGTCTGATGCTCTATCAGTGCCACCACCCTCTAAATCATAACTTTTCTACACAACTTAACTCACCTTTGTCCACCTTGCCTTAATGCAATGGCACTATACATGCATTCTGCCAATCCTTAGACACCTCACCATGATCCATACACACACTAAAAATCCCATCAAACCAATTAACATCATCGTCCACTTCCCTAAGAAATTCAACTACAATACTATTCGCTTTCATCTTAAGCAAGGCTTTCACTATGTCTTCAATCACCATACCACTTATCATGACTCTCTCACTTAACATAAGTCCCTGACCCAAACACCCTATATATGTCATCCTATCATAAAACACATTGAAAAACCACTTGAAGTACTCATTCCATTTCATCTTCACCTTATATCTGCCTGTTACCACTACCCCATTCTTACCCTTCGCCAATGTTCCCATTTGTTATCATATTTTACTCACTATTAACTTCCTTCCAAAACATTTTCTAATTCTCCATGAAGTTTGTTGATACTCACTCACCTCAACTCTCATCTCCTCATTTTTACAGCTTCTGCATCTTCCTCTTGACCTTTAGTAACTTTTTCCCATACCTCTTCTGCTCCCTCACACTCCTTCCCTGTAAGTAATGCCCATAACCTCTCTTTTGTTATTTACAAGCAACCTAACTTTATCCCACCACAAACACCCCATTAACTTTGTTATCCCATCACTCACAACCCTTTCTCAACATCCCATTAACCAGATTTGTTATCCCACTACTCACAAACCTTTCTCAACAATCCATCTCTCATCTTCCACATAACACACTCTTCTCACAAATGCCAGAACTGCTTCCTTAAGCACCTCCCATTCCTCATTCCACTCTCATTGCTTCATTTCATCTCACATCTTACCATTCTACACTCAATCTTTCCTGGTATCCCTTCATATAGCCTCTTTTTCAAGTCCTCTTACTTTCACCATCCACCTCTCACCTAAATCATTTCCTCTTTTCCCCTACTATCATCTTTTAAGAAAGTCCTCCATCACACCAGAATGACACATAGAAAAAATCATGCACAGTAGTTACATAATTTTTTCCACATGAACAAAGGCCAAGCATAAGGCTTGTAGAGCCATGGGCGCTGGCCCCCTTCCCCCTAAAACCAGTCACTTAATTCTTTACAATTCTCAAATTTTTCTTCTTCACTTTCCACACTTACTGTTACATTTGATATGTGTTTCTCCTTATCATTTGGGTGATTCCAAAATCTCTATTAAAACTTGATTCAACGAACTAATAGGGGGAGGGGTGTCCGTTAATGCCGAAAGTCCATTAATTCAAGAATGTAACCCATGGGCCATTTTTTTAATACAATAAACAGTAATGCAATATAAAATTCATAAGCTTTCTTATAATTCCTCAAATACAATATACAGTAATACAATATAAAGTTCATAAGCTTTCTTTTAATTACTCAATCATTTGATGCCATTCTTAAATGTAAGGATTGCAATTATTTCATAAATAATTATTTCATAAGTAAAGTCACAATTATCTCAATATTATTTTTTCTACCATACTTTGTCGCTGTCTCCTGCATTAGCGAGGTAGTGCAAGGAAGCAGACGAAAGAATGGCCCAACCTAATCACACACACATGTATATACATACAGATCCACACACACACATATGCATACCTATACATTTCAACATTTATATTTATTTATTTATATTTTGTCGCAGTCTCCCGCGTTAGTGAGGTAGCGCAAGGAAACAGATGAAAGAATAACCCAACCCACCCACATACACATGTATATACATACATGTCCACACACGCACATTTACATACCTATACATTTCAACGTATACATATATATATACACACACAGACATATACATATATATATACAAGTACATAATTCATACTGTCTGCCCTTATTCATTCCAGTCGCCACCCCGCCACACATGAAATAACAACCCCCTCCCCCCCATGTTTGCGAGGTGGCCCTAGGAAAAGACAGTAAAGGCCACATTCGTTCACACTCAGTCTCTAGCTGTCATGTAATAATGCACCAAAACCATAGCTCCCTTTCCACATCCAGGCCCTACAGAACTTTCCATAATTTACTTCAGACACTTCACATGCCCTGGTTCAATCCACTGATAGCACATCGACCCCAGTATACCACATCGTTCCAATTCACGCTATTCCTTGCACGCCTTTCACCCTCCTGCATGTTCAGGCCCCAATCACTCAAAATCTTTTTCACTCCATCTTTCCACCTCCAATTTGGTCTCCAACTTCTCCTCGTTCCCTCCACATCTGACACATATATCCTCTTGGTCAATCTTTCCTCACTCATTCTCTCCATGTGACCAAACCATTTCAATATACCCTCTTC
The DNA here is from genome assembly GCF_036320965.1 of Panulirus ornatus. NCBI lineage: Eukaryota > Metazoa > Arthropoda > Malacostraca > Decapoda > Palinuridae > Panulirus > Panulirus ornatus. Next base: position 21,876,446 of record NC_092234.1, on the reverse strand, counting down.
TGCTCTCTCAACCAAACTCTTTTTATTACCACACATCTCTCTTACCCTTTCATTACGTACTCGATCAAACCACCTCATCACATATTGTCCTCAAGCATCTCATTTCCAGCACATCCACCCTCCTCTGCACAACTTTATCTATAGCCCACACCTCGCAACAATATAACATTGTTGAAACCACTATTCTTTCAAACATACCCATTTTTGCTTTCCAAGATAACGTTCTCGACTTCCACACATTCTTCAATGCTCCCAGAACTTTCGCCCACTCCCCAACCCTATGATTCACTTCCACTTCCATGGTTCCATCTGCTGCCAAATCCACTCCCAGATATCTAAAACACTTCACTTCCTCCAGTTTTTCTCCATTCAAACATACCTCCCAATTGACTTAGTCCCTCAACCCTACTGTACCTAATAACCTTGCCCTTATTCACGTTTACTCTCAGCTTTCTTCTTTCACACACTTTACCAAACTCAGTCACCAGCTTCTGCAATGTCTCACCCGAATCAGCCACTAGCGCCGTATCATCAGCGAACAACAACTGACTCACCTCCCAAGCCCTCTCATCCACAACAGACTGCATACTTGCACCTTTCTCCAAAACTCTTGCATTCACACCCTAACAACCCCATCCATAAACAAATTAAACAACCATGGGGACATCATGCACCCCTGCCGCAAACCGACATTCACTGAGAACCAATCACTTTCCTCTCTTCCTACACGTACACATGCCTTACATCCTTGATAAAAACTTTTCAATGCTTCTAACAACTTGCCTTCAACACCATATATTCTTAATACCTTCCACAGAGCATCTCTATCAACTCTATCATATGCCTTCTCCAGATCCATAAATACTACATACAAAACCATTTGCTTTTCTAAGTATTTCTCACATACATTCTTCAAAGCAAACACCTGATCCGCACATCCTCTACCACTTCTGAAACCACACTGCTCTTCCCCAATCTGATGCTCTGGATATGCCTTCACCCTCTCAATCAATACCCTCCCATACAATTTCCCAGGAATACTCAACAAACGTATACCTCTGTAATTTGAGCACTCACTTTCATCCCCTTTGCCTTTGTACAATGGCACATTTCAACATTTTTTTTTCTTTTGCTTTGTCACTGTCTCCCACGTTTGCGAGGTAGTGCAAGGAAACAGACGAAAGAAATAGCCCAACCCACCCCCATACACAATGCATATACATACACGTCCACACACGCAAATATACATACCTATACATCTCAATGTACACATATATATACACACACAGACACATACATATATACCCATGCACACAATTCACACTGTCTGCCTTTATTCATTCCCATCGCCACACATGGAATACCATCCTCCTCCCCCCTCATGTGTGCGAGGTAGCACTAGGAAAAGACAACAAAGGCCCCAATGTTCACACTCAGTCTCTAGCTGTCATGCATTAATGCCCGAAACCACAGCTCCCTTTCCACATCCAGGCCCCACACAACTTTCCATGGTTTACCCCAGACGCTTCACATGCCCTGATTCAATCCACTGACAGCACATCAACCCCGGTATACCACATCGATCCAATTCACTCTATTCCTTGCCCGCCTTTCACCCTCCTGCATGTTCAGGGCCCGATCACACAAAATCTTTTTCACTCCATCTTTCCACCTCCAATTTGGTCTCCCACTTCTCCTCGTTCCCTTCACCTCCGTCACATATATCCTCTTGGTCAATCTTTCCTCACTCATTCTCTCTTAATGCTCAAAACACCCTCTTCTGCTCTCTCAACCACGCTCTTTTTATTTCCACACATCTCTCTTACCCTTACATTACTTACTCGATCAAACCACCTCACACCACACATTGTCCTTAAACATCTCATTTCCAGCACATCCACCCTCCTGCGCACAACTCTATCCATAGCCCACGCCTCGCAACCATACAACATTGTTGGAACCACTATTCCTTCAAACATACCCATTTTTGCTTTCCGAGATAATGTTCTCGACTTCCACACATTCTTCAAGGCTCCCATTTCAACATATATATATGTATATATATATATATATATATATATATATATATATATATATATATATATATATATATATATATATTTTTTTTTTTTTTTTTTTTTTTATACTTTGTCGCTGTCTCCCGCGTTTGCGAGGTAGCGCAAGGAAACAGACGAAAGAAATGGCCCAAACCCCCCCCCCCATACACATGTATATACATACGTCCACACACGCAAATATACATACCTACACAGCCTTCCATGGTTTTCCCCAGACGCTTCACATGCCTTGATTCAATCCACCGACAGCACGTCAACCCCGGTATACCACATCGCTCCAATTCACTCCAATTTACAGACATATATGTAAATACATGTCACAATTACCTGTATAAAACCTGACCGCACGGTAGCTTCAGGGAGACTGAGACCGAAACAAAGCAAGTATAACCAACACTACCTAAAACATGTGTGATATGAAATGCGCATGGAGCAACGTTTGAATTTTGAATTTTTTTCTTTAAATTACAGGCACACCACTGATTTTCCGGCACTCTTGGTTCCAAAACCTTGCCAGATTAACCATTTTGCCAGACAAACCATGGTCACGTAATAATAATTTATCAACACACCTCTAACCCACTAATTATATGACTCCCATGTGTCTAAAGTATACTATGGACTGCTAGAAATTTAAATTAAACAAATATTAAATGTTTGAGCACCCTAGGATGGTAAGTCTGCCCTTAGATTGTTTGAATCCTGTGGGGTATTCTTCGTCTTCTGTTGTTAGTGTTTTCCTAGGTGTGCATTGCATGAATAATGCAAGTGTCTAAAGTATACTATGGACTGCTAGAAATCTAAATTAAACAAATATTAAATGTTTGAGCACCCTAAGATGGTAAGTTTGTCCTTAGATCGTTTGAATCCTGTGGGGTCTTCTTCGTCATCTGTTGTTAGTTTTCCTAGGAATGCATTGCATGAACAATGCAGTTTCGTCTGCATTATACACCTGCTCAGGACTGAGGTGCTTGTTAGCTACAAGTTTTGTAAATTCGTCCACATACTCGGCAGCTCCTTTGTGGTTTGCTGACCGCTTTTCTCCGCGAACTTTATTCATGGAAATTCCATGATGCTTCTTGATTCTTTGAAGCCATCCTTCACTATGGTCACACTCGCATTGTAATTTGAGTTCTTTATGGAACATCTTAGCCTAGTTAATCATCATGCTATCTGAAAAGTCCACTCCATCACTCCAGTGCTGTTGAAACCATTTCATCATCACTCGATCGTGCTCAGTACTCTTACCATCTTTCATAGTCTTTCTTATCGTCATTTGCTTCTTGGAATTGCTGTCTGCATAGGATTTCATTATCTTCTCCCTTTGCTTCTTTATATCATAAACAGTTGATGAACCAATACAGTAAATGCCACACAGCTTACACACCGAAACACCATGGTCCATTTTTTTCAACAGTTCTACTTTAACTTGGATCGATATGGACTGGTGTTTACATTTGACACCATGACTGACACTCTCATATGTCTTAGAAGCCATAGCTTGGGTCAAATTTGAGCAAAATAAGCGAAGAATCTCACATAATTGCAGTATCACCACCAACAAATGCAGTGTAAAGAATGTAAATAATCGCACCCTACACAAAATGCCATCTGTGGCCGCCCAGTAAACTAGTTCAGTGGCTGCAGAAATTTCAAGTTCCCTCACGTAACTTTGCCCAGACTAAAGGAGGCACCGAACCATCAGTTGCTGGAAATTCAGTGGGGTACCTGTACTATCAATTAATGTATCATCATTTGCCCAGCCTGATAAATCCAAAATCCATTAAATCAGTATCCACTAAATTGATGGTTTTCTGTACTTATTTTCCATGTAGTCATCAACCTAGAGGTCAATGACCATGCATCTATAATGGTGACTATATTGGTACTAAAGATAGCAGAAATTTTTGCTGTGTATTTGTCAAATGAAAAAATCTCAATCTGAATCTCTACACAAAGTTAAATGGACATATGAATAAGGCTACTGTCCCCTGGCAGATCATCAGGTGATGATCCCTGCCACTCAAGGATACACAATGACTCCAATGATCTTTGTCAAACAAAACTTATAAAACCTGTTCAACATTAAGATACATTACAATCAGGCAAAGAAGAAATCCAGGGACAAGAATACTCACTGAGTCGATGCTTGGAGAGTGGGGAAAGTGGCAACACTTCATACTTGACTGGCTGGTACTGCAACACCTGCCAGGAAAGTAATTTGTTTAAAATTTAAAATGGGTTACAGAGCAATTACAAAACTTAATGACTATAACTGGTCAACATTAAATTAGACAATATAAAAAGATTATTCATATTCATTTGTTATACTTTGTCGCTGTCTCACACTTTAGCAAGGTAGCGCAAGGAAACAGAAGAAAGAATGGCCCTACCCACCCACATACACATGTATACACATACACGTCCACACACGCACATAAACATACCTATAAATTTCAACGTATACATATATATACATACACAGACATATACACATTTACACATGTACATAATCCATACTTGCTGCCTTTATTCATTCCCATCACCACCCCGCCACACATGACATGGCACCCCCTCTCCCAACACACATGCAAAGTAGCACTAGGAAAAGACAACAAAGGCCACATTTGTTCACACTCAGTCTCTAGCTGTCATGTAATAATGCACCGAAAACCACAGCTCCCTTTCCACATCCAGGCTCCACAAAACTTTCCATGGTTTACCCCAGATGCTTCACATGGACTAGTTCAATCCATTGACAGCACGTTGACCCCGGTATACCAAATCATTTGTTCCAATTCATTCTATTCCTTGCACACCTTTCACCCTCCTGCATGTTCAGGCCCCGATCGCTCAAAATCTTTTTCACTCCATCCTACCACCTCCAATTTGCTCTCCCACTTCTCGTTCCCTCCACCTCAGACACACATATATCCTCTTTGTCAATCTTTCCTCACATTCTTTCCATGTGACCAAACCATTTCAATACACCCTCTTCTGCTCTCTCAACCACACTCTATTAATTGCCACACATCTCTCTTACCCTTTCATTACATACTCGATCAAACCACCTCACACAACATATTGTCTTTGAATATCTCATTTCCAGCACATTCACCCTCCTCTGCACAACCTTATCTATAGCCCATGCCTTTCAACCATATAACATGGTTGGAACCACTATTCCTTCAAACATACACATTTTTGCTTTCCGAGATAATGTTCTCGCCTTCCAAACATTCTTCAATGCTGCCAGAACCTTCACCCCCTTCCTACCCTGTGACTCAATTCTGCTTCCATGGTTCCATCCGCTGCCAAATCCATCCCCAGATATCTAAAACACCTCACTTCCTCCAGTTTTTCTCCGTTCAAACTTACCTCCCAAGTGACTTGTCCCTCAACCCTACTGTACCCAATAACCTTGCTCTTATTCACATTTACTCTCAGGTTTCTTCTTTTGCACACTTTACCAAACTCAGCTCTTATTCGCATTTACTCTCAGGTTTCTTCTTTTGCACACTTTACCAAACTCAGCTCTTATTCGCATTTACTCTCAGGTTTCTTCTTTTGCACACTTTACCAAACTCAGTCACCAGCTTCTGCAGTTTCTCACCCGAATTAGCCATCAGCACTGTATCATCAGCGAACAACAACTGACTCACTTCCCAAGCCCTCTCATCTACAACAGACTGCATACTTGCCCCTGTCTCCAAAACTCTTGCATTCACCTCCCTAACAACCCCATCCATAAATATATTAAACAACCATGGAGACATCACACACCCCTGCCACAAACCGACATTCACTGAGAACCAATCACTTTCCTCTCTTCCTACTCATACACATGCCTTACGTCCTTCATAAAAACTTTTCACTGCTTCTAGCAACTTTCCTCCCACACCATATACACTTAATACCTTCCACAGAGCATCTCTATCAACTCTATCATATGCCTCCTCCAGGTCCATAAATGCTACAAACAAATCCATTTGTTTTTCTAAGAATTTCTCACATACATTCTTCAAAGCAAACACCTGATCCACACATCCTCTACCACTTCTGAAACCACACTGCTCTTCCCCAATCTGATGCTCTGTACATGACTTCACCCTCTCAATCAAAACCCTGCAATATAATTTCCCAGGAATACTCAACAAACTTATACCTCTGTAATTTGAACACTCATCTTTATCCCCTTTGCCTTTGTACAATGGCACTATGCATGCATTCCGCCAATCCTCAGGCACTTCACCACGAGCCATACATACAATGAATATCCTCACCAACCAGTCAACAACACAGTCAACCCGCTTTTAATAAATTCCACTGCAATACCATCCAAACCCACTGCCTTGCCGGCTTTCATCTTCTGCAAAGCTTTCACAACTTCTTCTCTGTTTACCAAACCATTCTCCATGACCCCCTCACTTTGCGCACCACCTCGACCAAAACACCCTATATCTGCCACTATATCATCTAACACATTAAACAAACCTTCAAAATACTCACTCCATCTCCTTCTCACATCACTACTACTTGTTATTACCTCCCCATTAGCCCCTCCACTGATGTTCCCATTTGTTCTCTTGTCTTATGCACTTTATTTACCTCCTTCCAAACATCTTTTTATTCTCCCTAAAATGTAATAATACTCTCTCTCCCCAACTCTCATTTGCCCTCTTTTTAACCTCTTGCACCTCTCTCTTGACCTCTTGCCTCATTCTTTTATACATCTCCCACTCATTTGTAATATTTCCCTGCAAAAACCGTCCAAATGCCCTCTCTTCTCTTTCATCAATAATCTTAATTCTTCATCCCACCACTCACTACCCTTTCTAACCTTCCCACCTCCCACGCTTCTCATGCCACAAGCTTCTTTTGTGCAAGCCATCACTGCTTCCCTAAATACATCCAATTCCTCCCCCACTCCCCTTATGTCCTTTGCTCTCACCTTTTTCCATTCTGTACTCAGTCTCTCTTGGTACTTCCTCATGCAAGTCTCCTTCCCAAGCTCACTTACTTTCACCACTCTCTTCACCCCAACATTTTCTTTTCTTTTCGAAAACCTCTTCAAATCCTCACATTTGCTTCCACAAGATAATGATCAGACATCCTCCAGTTGCACCTCTCAGCATATTAACATTAAAAAGTCTCTCTTTCACACGCCTATCTATTAACACGTAATCCAATAACGCTCTCTGGCCATCTCTCCTACTTACATACGTATACTTATGTATATCTCTCTTTTCAAGCCAGGTATTCCCAATCACCAGTCCTTTTTCAGCACACAAATCTACAAAGCTCTTCACCTTCCATTTACAACACTGAACACCACAAGTACACCAATTACTCCCTCAACTGCCACAATACGTGATCACCTTTGCCTTCAAATCACCCATCACTATAACCCGGTCTCGTGCATCAAAACTGCTAACACACTCACTCAGCTGCTCCCAAAACACTTGCCTCTCATGATCTTTCTTCTCATGCCCAGGTGCATAGGCACCAAAAATCACCCCTCTCTCTCAATCCACTTTCAGTTTTACCCATATCAATCTACAATTTACTTTCTTAAACTCTATCACATACTCCCACAACTCCTGTTTCAGAAGTAAAGCTACTCCTTCCTTTGCTCTTGTCCTCTCCTTGTCCACAGAATAGCATAAACAATGGACAACAACTATAATGGGTCAACATTAAACTAGATAATACAAAAAATAAGACAATAGCAAAAACAATGGACAAAATATAAAATCAGTCTAAAGACTTCTGTAATTCAACCTTTCCTCCTCTCTTCCAACTTGATTGATTTATAATGTTCCAACAAACAAAGCTGCCCTTTCTGGTACTTTTTCCTCAAATTCAAAAATGTGTCTGATTCTGTACCTAATCCTGTGCTTCCATCTCCTTACACTGAACCTTTGCCATTTCCTATATTTTCCTCTAGCTTGGTCTTCCAATAACTTTCCCAGTTCCAAGCAGAAAAGGAGCATAGAGCATGGCCTAGACGGTATATCTCCTTCAATCCTAGGGAGGGTTTGCTTCTGAGCTAACTCCAATCCTTGCTTACCTATTTCATGTTTAAAAACACAGACTTTTCCTTCTTTTTGGAAGCATGCACTAGCGCAATCCATCCCTAAACAGGACAATTAACTCATTTTCTCAACCAATTAGAAACCTATTCCCTTCTTTCTCATTACCAGCAAGATTTTAGATCAACTGCTGATCTCTCTTATGTGACTCACCTTTGGTCCTTCTCTCTAAACTTTCTAAACTTCCATCCTTTGCTCATTCTACTTCTCTCTGCTTCCTAATGCACAGCTCCCTCCCGAATAATTCCACTGCCAGTTACTGAAGGAGTTACTTCCCACTCTTATTCCATCAACAGTGGCATCCCTTTCGGCTCTGTCATACTGTCTTTCTTCTACCCATAAATTATCTCATTTTAACTTCTAACCCTACTCACTCAGGCTGAAGACTCCTTTTTCATACACTTCAAGTTCCCTTCCTTCCTCCTATGACTGGTTCTCTTATTCAATGTGTACAATCCCTCTTTCAGTTCATAACTGTCCAACATTATCAGAATGGGAAAGTAGTATTATGGTTAAACTCATGTGCTAAAATGTAATTTTTCCCAATACCTTCTTAAGTATCAGTTTCTCTCTGTTCAATTTCAAAACTCCACAATTTTCAACTCTGTTATCAACATAAACATGCAAAGCATAATGGCAAGCATAATGACCTCATCAACTCTATCCTGAAAACCCTACATATCAAACATCACAAAGTCTGCTTCCTCATGAGCAGATATTTCACCTCTACAAGGAATACATGCAAACTAGTAGGTAGCACTGCTCACCTATCTGGGGAGGTTCTTAATCAACCTCTCTATTAGCATGAGTGAAATCAAAAGCCCTCCATCTCATCACCTCTCTCCAACCAAATCTTTCTGTATGCCATGATGTAGCTCCCCTGTCCCTGTTCCTTAAGTATCATTTCGGCCACTCCTCTTGTGAGCTGTTTGCAAGTGTCCTTGCCACTAAAGGTCAAACATAGGGCATGTACCTTGTAGCTGCCACCCACAGTTTCTTTGGAAGATTGGCCCCTTCAGAACAGAACACTGCAATACCTCCTCCTTTCCTTGAACAGATAAGCTGTGGAATTCTCTTACTCCTTTTGTCATTCTCTTACCATATAATCTTTCTATCTTAAGTTAGGTCTATTAAATGCAGAATCCTGATTAACTTCATCATTTTTTCCTTTCACCTATGACATCCTTCACTGGAGCATATTTTGCCCATGCCATGTCAGTAACTACTAAAATATATGAGCTAAACACAGAACTGCCATATTGCTGTTATGCCCAAGACTTCAATAACAGTAATTCTAACAATAATAATACCAATATTAACAACAAAAATATCGTTTTTCAAAAAACTTTCCTTTCCCACTGTAACAAGGCAGGATAGAGAACTGTGCCTTTGAGGAAAACACCTAACATGGATTTGTATGTAGCATTTATGGATCTGGAGAAGGCATATGATAAGAGTTGACAGAGATGCTCTGTGGAAGGTATTAAGAACATATGGTGTGGGGGGGAAGTTCTTAGAAGCAGAGAAAAGTTTTTATTGAGGATGTAAGGTATGTGTACGTGTAGGAAAAGAGGAAAGTGATTTCTTCTCAGTGAATGTTAGTTTGCGGCAGGGGTGCATCATGTCTCCATAGTTGTTTAATTTGTTTTTGGATGGGATTGGTTCGAAAGAGGGGCAAGTATGCAGTCATACATACATTAAATAACCTTACCAACCAGTCAACAATAGTCACCCCATTTTTTTTAATAAATTCCACTACATTACATCCAAACCCACTTCCTTACCAGCTTCAATCTTCCCCAAAGCTTTTACTACCTCTTTTCTGTTTACCAAATCATTCTCCCTAACCGTCTCACTTTGCACACCACCTTGACCAGAACACCCTATATCTGCCACTCTATCATCAAAACACCACCTTGACCAAAACACCCTATATCTACCACTCTATCATCAAACACATTCAACAAACCTTCAAAATACTCACTCCATCTCCTTCTCACATCACCACCACTTGTTATCACCTCCCCATTTGCCCCTTCAGTGATGTTCCCATTTGTTCCCTTTTCTTAAGCACTTTATTTACCTCCTTCCAGAACATCTTTTTATTCTTCCTAAAATTCAATGATATATATATATATATATATATATATATATATATATATATATATTATTATTTTCATTTTTTTTATTATACTTTGTCGCTGTCTCCCGCGTTTGCGAGGTAGCGCAAGGAAACAGACGAAAGAAATGGCCCAACCCACCCCCATACACATGTATATACATACGTCCACACACGCAAATATACATACCTACACAGCTTTCCATGGTTTACCCCAGACGCTTCACATGCCTTGATTCAATCCACTGACAGCACGTCAACCCCGGTATACCACATCGATCCAATTCACTCTATTCCTTGCCCTCCTTTCACCCTCCTGCATGTTCAGGCCCCGATCAGACAAAATCTTTTTCACTCCATCTTTCCACCTCCAATTTGGTCTCCCTCTTCTCCTCATTCCCTCCACCTCCGACACATATATCCTCTTGGTCAATCTTTCCTCACTCATTCTCTCCATGCCCAAAACACTTCAAAACACCCTCTTCTGCTCTCTCAACTACACTCTTTTTATTTCCACACATCTCTCTTACCCTTACGTTACTCACTCGATCAAACCACCTCACACCACATATTGTCCTCTAACATCTCATTTCCAGCACATCCATCCTCCTGCGCACAACTCTATCCATAGCCCACGCCTCGCAACCATACAACATTGTTGGAACCACTATTCCTTCAAACATACCCATTTTTGCTTTCCGAGATAATGTTCACGACTTCCACACATTCTTCAAGGCCCCCAGAATTTTCGCCCCCTCCCCCACCCTATGATTCACTTCCGCTTCCATGGTTCCATCCGCTGACAGATCCACTCCCAGATATCTAAAACACTTCACTTCCTCCAGTTTTTCTCCATTCAAACTCACCTCCCAATTGACTTGACCCTCAACCCTACTGTACCTAATAACCTTGCTCTTATTCACATTTACTCTTAACTTTCTTCTTCCACACACTGTACCAAACTCAGTCACCAGCTTCTGCAGTTTCTCACATGAATCAGCCACCAGCGCTGTATCATCAGCGAACAACAACTGACTCACTTCCCAAGCTCTCTCATCCCCAACAGACTTCATACTTGCCCCTCTTTCCAAAACTCTTGCATTTACCTTCCTAACAACACCATCCATAAACAAATTAAACAACCATGGAGACATCAGACACCCCTGCCGCAAACCTACATTCACTGAGAACCAATCACTTTCCTCTCTTCCTACACGTACACATGCCTTACATCCTCGATAAAAACTTTTCACTGCTTCTAACAACTTTCCTCCCACACCATATATTCTTAATACCTTCCACAGAGCATCTCTATCAACTCTATCATATGCCTTCTCCAGATCCATAAATGCTACATACAAATCCATTTGCTTTTCTAAGTATTTCTCACATACATTCTTCAAAGCAAACACCTGATCCACACATCCTCTACCACTTCTGAAACCACACTGCTCTTCCCCAATCTGATGCTCTGTACATGCCTTCACCCTCTCAATCAATACCCTCCCATATATATATACATATATATATATATATATATATATATATATATATATATATATATATATATATATATATATATATATCCCTGGGGATAGGGGATTAAGAATACTTCCCACGTATTCCCTGCGTGTCGTAGAAGGCGACTAAAAGGGGAGGGAGCGGGGGGCTGGAAATCCTCCCCTCTCGGTTTTTTTTTTTTTTTTTTTTTTTTTTTTTTTTTTTTCAAAAGAAGGAACAGAGAATTGGGCCAGGTGAGGGTATTCCCTCAAAGGCCCAGTCCTCTGTTCTTAACGCTACCTCGCTAATGCGGGAAATGGCGAATAGTTTGAAAGAAAGAAAATATATATATATATATATATATATATATATATATATATATATATATATATATATATATATATATACATATATATATATATATTTTCTTTTTTTTTTTGCTTTGTCGCTGTCTCCCGCATTTGCGAGGTAGCGCAAGGAAACAGACGAAAGAAATGGCCCAACCCACCCCCATACACATGTATATACATACGTCCACACACGCAAATATACATACCTACACAGCTTTCCATGGTTTACCCCAGACGCTTCACATGCCCCGATTCAATCCACTGACAGCACGTCAACTCCGGTATACCACATCGCTCCAATTCACTCTATTCCTTGCCCTCCTTTCACCCTCCTGCATGTTCAGGCCCCGATCACACAAAATCTTTTTCACTCCATCTTTCCACCTCCAATTTGGTCTCCCTCTTCTCCTCGTTCCCTCCACCTCCGACACATATATCCTCTTGGTCAATCTTTCCTCACTCATTCTCTCCATGTGCCCAAACCACTTCAAAACACCCTCTTCTGCTCTCTCAACCACGCTCTTTTTATTTCCACACATCTCTCTTACCCTTACGTTACTCACTCGATCAAACCACCTCACACCACACATTGTCCTCAAACATCTCATTTCCAGCACATCCATCCTCCTGCGCACAACTCTATCCATAGCCCACGCCTCGCAACCATAAAACATTGTTGGAACCACTATTCCTTCAAACATACCCATTTTTGCTTTCCGAGATAATGTTCTCGACTTCCACACATTCTTCAAGGCCCCCAGAATTTTCGCCCCCTCCCCCACCCTATGATCCACTTCTGCTTCCATGGTTCCATCCGCTGACAGATCCACTCCCAGATATCTAAAACACTTCACTTCCTCCAGTTTTTCTCCATTCAAACTCACCTCCCAATTGACTTGACCCTCAACCCTACTGTACCTAATAACCTTGCTCTTATTCACATTTACTCTTAACTTTCTTCTTCCACACACTTTACCGAACTCAGTCACCAGCTTCTGCAGTTTCTCATATGAATCAGCCACCAGCGCTGTATCATCAGCGAACAGCAACTGACTCACTTCCCAAGCTCTCTCATCCCCAACAGACTTCATACTTGCCACTCTTTCCAAAACTCTTGCATTTACCTCCCTAACAACCCCATCCATAAACAAATTAAACAACCATGGAGACATCACACACCCCTGCCGCAAACCTACATTCACTGAGAACCAATCACTTTCCTCTCTTCCTACACGTACACATGCCTTACATCCTCGATAAAAACTTTTCATTGCTTCTAATTTAATTATATGGGAGGGTATTGATTGAGAGGGTGAAGGCATGTACAGAGCATCAGATTGGGGAAGAGCAGTGTGGTTTCAGAAGTGGTAGAGGATGTGTGGATCAGGTGTTTGCTTTGAAGAATGTATGCGAGAAATACTTAGAAAAACAAATGGATTTGTATGTAGCATTAATGGATCTGGAGAAGGCATATGATAGAGTTGATAGAGATGCTCTGTGGAAGGTATTAAGAATATATGGTGTGGGAGGAAAGTTGTTAGAAGCAGTGAAAAGTTTTTATCGAGGATGTAAGGCATGTGTTCGTGTAGGCAGAGAGGAAAGTGATTGGTTCTCAGTGAATGTAGGTTTGCGGCAGGGGTGTGTGATGTCTCCATGGTTGTTTAATTTGTTTATGGATGGGTTGTTAGGGAGGTGAATGCAAGAGTTTTGGAAAGAGGGGCAAGTATGCAGTCTGTTGTGGATGAGAGAGCTTGGGAAGTGAGTCAGTTCTTGTTCGCTGATGATACAGCGCTGGTGGCTGATTCATGTAAGAAACTGCAGAAGCTGGTGACTGAGTTTGGTAAAGTGTGTGAAAAAAGAAAGTTAAGAGTAAATGTGAATAAGAGCAAGGTTATTAGGTACAGTAGGGTTGAGGGTCAAGTAAATTGGGAGGTAAGTTTGAATGGAGAAAAGCTGGAAGAAGTAAAGTGTTTTAGATATCTGAGAGTGGATCTGGCAGCGGATGGAACCATGGAAGCGGAAGTGAATCATAGGGTTGGGGAGGGGGCAAAAATTCTGGAAGCCTTGAAGAATGTTTGGAAGTCGAGAACATCATCTCGGAAAGCTAAAATGGGTATGTTTGAAGGAATAGTGGTTCCAACAATGTTGTATGGTTGCAAGGCGTGGGCTATGGATAGAGTTGTGCGCAGGAGGGTGGATGTGCTGGAAATGAGATGTTTGAGGACAATATGTGGTGTGAGGTGGTTTGATCGAGTAAGTAATGTAAGGGTGAGAGAGATGTGTGGAAATAAAAAGAGTGTGGTTGAGAGAGCAGAAGAGGGTGTTTTTAAGTGGTTTGGTCACATGGAGAGAATGAGTGGGGAAAGATTGACCAAGAGGATATATGTGTCAGAGGTGGAGGGAATGAAGAGAAGTGGGAGACCAAATTGGAGGTGGAAAGATGGAGTGTAAAAGATTTTGAGTGAACGGGGCCTGAACATGCAGGAGGGAGAAAGGCGTGCAAGGAATAGAGTGAATTGGAACGATGTGGTATACTGGGGTCGACGTGCTGTCAATGGATTGAACCATGGCATGTGAAGCGTCTGGGGTAAACCATGGAAAGTTCTGTGGGGCCTGGATGTGGAAAGGGAGCTGTGGTTTCGGTGCATTATTACATGACAGCTAGAGACTGAGTGTGAATGAATAGGGCCTTTGGTGTTTTTCCTAGCGCTACCTCACACACATGAGGGGGGAGGGGGTTGTTATTCCATGTGTGGCGAGGTGGCAATGGGAACAAATAAAGGCAGACAGTATGAATTATGTACAGCACTCTTGGTTCCAACACCTTACCAGATTAACCATTTTGCCAGACCAACCATGGTCACGTAATAATATTTCATCAACACACCTCTAACCCACTAATTATACATCTTCTATGTGTCTAAGGTATACCATGGACTATTACAAAATCTAAATTAAATAAATATCAAATGTTTGAGCACCCTAAGATGGTAAGTCCGTCCTTAAATTGTTTGAATCCAGTGGGATCTTCGCCTTCTGTTGTTAGTGTTTTCCTAGGTATGCATCGCCAGAATAATGCAGTTTTGTCTGCATTATACACCTTCTCAAGACTGAGGTGCTCATCAGCTACGAGTTTCGCAAATCTGTCCACATACTCAGCAGCTCCTTCATGGTTTGCAGACCATTTCTTGAATCTTTGAAGCCATCCTTCACTATGGTCACGCTCATGTTGTAATTTAAGTTTTTTATGGAACAACTATAAACCCCCATACACATGTATATATACATACATGTCCACATATGCAAATATACATACCTATACATCTCAATGTACACATATATATACACACACAGACACATACATATATATACATGCACACAATTCACACTGTCTGCCCTTATTCATTCCCATCGCCACCTCGCCACACATAGAATAACATCCCCCTCCCCCCTCATGTGTGTGAGGTAGCGCTAGGAAAAGACAATAAAGGCCACATTCATTCACACTCAGTCTCTAGCTTTCATGCAATAATGCCCTGAAACCACAGCTCCCTTTCCACATCCAGTCCCTACAGAACTTTCCATGGTTTACACCAGATGCTTCACATGCCCTGATTCAATCCATTGACAGCATGTCGACCCCGGTATACCACATCGATCCAATTCACTCTATTCCTTGCCCGCCTTTCACCCTCGTGCATGTTCAGGCCCCGATCACTCAAAATCTTTTTCACTCCATTTTTCCACCTCCAATTTGGTCTCCCACTTCTCCTCATTCCCTCCACCTCCGACATATATATCCTCTTGGTCAATCTTTCCTCACTCATTCCCTCCATGTGCCCAAACCATTTCAAAACACCCTCTTCTGCTCTCTCAACCACGCTCTTTTTATTTCCACACATCTCTCTTACCCTCACATGACTTACTCGATCAAACCACCTCACACCACATATTGTCCTCAAACATCTCATTTCCAGCACATCCACCCTCCTGCGCACAACTCTATCCATAGCCCACGCCTCGCAACCATACAACATTGTTGGAACCACTATTCCTTCAAACATACCCATTTTTGCTTTCCGAGATAATGTTCTCGACTTCCACACATTCTTCAAGGCTCCCAGGATTTTCGCCCCCTCCCCCACCCTGATTCACTTCCACTTTCATGGTTCCATCCGCTGCCAAATCCACTCCCAGATATCTAAAACACTTTACTTCCTCCAGTTTTTCTCCATTCAAACTTACCTCCCAACTGACTTGACCCTCAACCCTAATGTACCTAATAACCTTGCTCTTATTCACATTTAATCTTAACTTTCTTCTTTCACACACTTTACCAAACTCATTCACCAGCTTCTGCAGTTTCTCACATGAATCAGCCACCAGCGCTGTATCATCAGCTAACAACAACTGACTCACTTCCCAAGCTCTCTCATCCCCAACAGACTTCATACTTGCCCCTCTTTCCAAAACTTTTGCATTCACCTCCCTAACAACCCAATCCATAAACAAATTAAACAACCATGGAGACACCACACACCCCTGCCGCAAACCTACATTCACTGAGAACCAATCACTTTCCTCTCTTCCTACATGTACACATGACTTACATCCTCGATAAAAACTTTTCACTGCTTCTAACAACTTGCCTCCCACACCATATATTCTTAGTACCTTCTACAGAGCATCTCTATCAACTCTATCATATGCCTTCTCCAGATCCATAAATGCTACATACAAATCCATTTGCTTTTCTAAGTATTTCTCACATACATTTTTCAAAGCAAACATTTCTAATTATTTCTCACATACATTCTTCAAAGCAAACACATGATCCACACATCCTCTACCACTTCTGAAACCACACTGCTCTTCCCCAATCTGATGCTCTGTACATGCCTTCACCCTCCCATATAATTTACCAGGAATACTCAACAAACTTATACCTCTGTAATTTGAGCACTCACTCTTATCCCCTTTGCCTTTGTACAATGGCACTATGCATGCATTCCGCCAATCTTCAGGCACCTCACCATGAATCATACATACATTAAATAACCTTACCAACCAGTCAACAACACAGTCACACCCCCACCTTTTTTTTTAATAAATTCCACTACAATACCATCCAAACCTGCTGCCTTGCCGGCTTTCATCTTCCGCAAAGCTTTTACTACCTCTTCTCTGTTTACCAAATCATTTTCCCTAACCCTCTCACTTTGCACACCACCTCGACCAAAACACCCTATATCTACCACTCTATCATGAAACACATTCAACAAACCTTCAAAATACTCACTCCATCTCCTTCTCACATCACCACTACTTGTTATCACCTCCCCATCGCCCCCTTCACTGAAGTTCCCATTTGCTCCCTTGTCTTACACACTTTATTTACCTCCTTCCAAAACATCTTTTTATTCTCCCTAAAATTTAATGATACTCTCTCACCCCAACCCTCATTTGCCCTCTTTTTCATCTCTTGCACGTTTCTCTTGACCTCCTGTCTCTTTCTTTTATACATCTCCCACTCATTTGCTTTTTCTCCCTGCAAAAATTGTCCAAATGCCTCTCTCTTCTCTTTCACTAATAATCTTACTTCATCCCACCACTCACTACACTTTCTAATCAACC
Source organism: Panulirus ornatus (assembly GCF_036320965.1). Lineage (NCBI taxonomy): Eukaryota > Metazoa > Arthropoda > Malacostraca > Decapoda > Palinuridae > Panulirus > Panulirus ornatus. The sequence continues at coordinate 21,858,673 of NC_092234.1, read as the reverse complement.
CACCTCCCACGCTTCTCGTGCCACAAGGATCTTTTGCGCAAGCCATCACTGCTTCCCTAAATACATCCCTACTCCCCTTACCTCCTTTGTTCTCCCCTTTTTCCATTCAGTATTTAGTCTCTCCTGGTACTTCCTCACACAAGTCTCCTTCCCAAGCTCACTTACTCTCACCACCCTCTTCACCCCAACATTCTCTCTTCTTTTCTGAAAACCCATACAAATCTTCACCTTCGCCTCCACAAGATAATGATCAGACATCCCTCTAGTTGCACCTCTCAGCACATTAACATCCAAAAGTCTCTCTCACGCGCCTGTCAATTAACACGTAATCCAATAACGCTCTCTGGCCATCTCTCCTACTTACATATGTATACTTATGTATATCTCGCTTTTTAAACCAGGTATTCCCAATCATCAGTCCTTTTTCAGCACATAAATCTACAAGCTCTTCACCATTTCCATTTACAACACTGAACACCCCATGTATACCAATTATTCCCTCAACTGCCACATTACTCACCTTTGCATTCAAATCATCCATCACCATAACCTGGTCTTGTGCATCAAAACCACAAACACACTCATTCAGCTGCTCCCAAAACACTTGCCTCTCATGATCTTTCTTCTCATGCCGAGGTGCATATGCACCAATAATCACCCATCTCTCTCCATCAACTTCCAGTTTTACCAATATTAATCTAGAATTTACTTTCTTACATTCTATCACATACTCCCACAACTCATGTTTCAGGAGTAGTGCTACTCCTTCCCTTGCTCTTGTCCTCTCACTAACCCCTGACTTTACTCCCAAGACATTCCCAAACCACTCTTCCCCTTTACCCTTAAGCTTCGTTTCACTCAGAGCTAAAACATCCAGGTTCCTCTCCTCAAACATACTACCTATCTCTCCTTTTTTCACATCTTGGTTGCATCCACACACATTTAGACACCCCAATCTGAGCCTACGAGGAGGATGAGCACTCCCTGCTTGATTCCTTCTTCTGTTCCCCATTTTAGAAAGTTAAAATACAAGGAGGGGAGGATTTCTGGCCCCCCGCTCCCGTCCCCTCTAGTCGCCTTCTACGACACATGAGAATGCGTGGGAAGTGTTCTTTCTCCCCTATCCCCAGGGGATAGGGGAGAACACAAACATATACATATATACAAATGTACATATTCATACATATTGCCTCGATCCAATCCTGCCGCCACCCCACCACACATGAAATCACACCCCCTCCCCCACGTGCATGCGAGGTAGTGCTAGGAAAAGACAACAAAGGCCCCATTTGTTCACACTCAGTCTCTAGCTGACATGTGTAATAAACTGAAATGCCAGCTCCTTTTCCACATCCAGGCCCCACAAAACTTTCCATGGTTTACCCCAGAAGCTTCACATGCCCTGGTTCAATCCACTGCCAGCACGTCGACCCTGGTATACCACATCATTCCAACTCACTCTCTTCCTTGCGCGCCTTTCACCCTCCTGTATGTTCAGGTCCCGATTGCTCAAAATCATTTTCACTCCATCTTTCCACCTCCAATTTGGTCTCCCACTTTTCCTCGTTCCCTCCACCTCTGACATAGATATCCTCTGTCAATCTCTCCTCACTCATTCTCTCATTGTGACCAAACCATGTCAATGCAACCTCTTCTGCTCTCTCAACCACAATCTTTATATTAACACAAATCTCCCTCTCCCATTCATTACTTACATGGTCAAACCAACTCACACCACATATTGTCCTTAAACATCTCATTTCCAACTCATCCACCCTCCTCCAACAAGCCTATCTATAGCTTACGCCTAACAACAATATAACATTGATGAAACCACTACTCCTTCAAACATGCCCATTTTCGCTTTTCATGATAACGTACTCACCCTCCACATATTTGTCAACGCTCCCAGAACCTTCAGCCCCTCCCCAACCCTGTGACTCACTTCCACTTCCATGGTTCCATCCGCTGCCAAATCCACTCCCAGATATCTAAAACACTTTACTTCCTCCAGTTTTTCTCCATTCAAACTCACCTCCCAATTTACCTGTCCCTCAACCCTACTGTACCTAATAACCTTGCTCTTATTCACATTTACTCTCAGCTTTCTTCTTTCACACACTTTACCAAACTCAGTCACCAGCTTCTGCAGTTTCTCACACGAATCAGCCACCAGCACTGTATCATCAGCAAACAACAACTGACTCACTTCCCAAGCTCCCTCATCTACAACAGACTGCATACTTGCCACTCTCTCCAAAACTCTTCCATTCATTTCCCTAATAAACCCATCCATAAACAAATTAAACAACCATGAAGACATCATGAATCCTTGCTGCAAACCAACATTCACTGAGAACCAATCACTTTCCGCTCTTCCTACACGTACACATGCCTTACATCCTCAATAAAAACTTTTCAGTGCTTCTAACAACTTGCTTTCCACACCATATATTCTTAATTTCTTCTACAGAGCATCTCTATCAACTCTATCATATGCCTTCTCCAGATCCATAAATGCTACATACAAATCCATTTGCTTTTCTAAGTATTTCTCACTTACATTCCTCTAAGCAAACACCTGATCCACACATCCTCTACCACTTCTGAAACCTTACTGCTCTCCCCCCAATCTGATGCTCTGTACATGCCTTCACCCTCTCAATCAATACCCTCCCATATAAGTTTCCCAGGAATATTCAACAAACTTATACCTCTGTAATTTGAGCACTCACTTTTATCCCCTTTGCCTTTGTACAATGGCACTATGCATGCATTCCGCCAATCCTCAGGCACCTCACCATGAGTCATACATACATTAAATAACTTTACCAACCAGTCAACAATACAGTCACTCCCTTTTTTAATAAATTCCACTGCAATACCATCCAAACCAGCTGCCTTGCTGGCTTTGTAATAATAATGGTAATATAAAAAATGGAAAGTAATTGTAACTGTAATTTTCAAAGCATAATTGCTCCTACCCTGGTTGTGGGAGTGTGTGATAGTGTACAGAAGATAATTCTAGATTGATGTGGGTAAAACTGAAAGTGGATGGATAGAGATGGGTGATTACTGATGCTTATGCATCTGGTCATAAGAAAAAGATCTTGAGAAGCAAATGTTTTGGAAGCAGCGGAGTGAGTGTGTCAACAGTTTTGGTGCATGAGACTGGGTATCAGTGATGGGTTACTTACATGCAAAGGTAAGTAATGTGGCAGTTCAAGGCATAATTGGTGTACATGAGGTATTCAGTGTTGTGAATGGAAATGGTGAAGAGCTCATGAATTTATAAGCTGAATAAAAGACTGGTTACTGGGAATACCTGGTTTAAAAAGAGTGATATACAAAAATATATATGTGTGAGTAAGAGAGATGGTTAGAGGGCATTAGATAACGTGTCAATTGATAGGCATGTAAAAGAGAGACTTTTGGATGCTAAGGTGCTGAGAGGGGCACTTGTTGCAATGTCTGACCAGTACCTTGTGGAGGCAAAGAAGATTTCTAGAGGTTTTCAAAAATGAAGAGAGAATGTTGGGAAGAAGAAAGTGGTGAAAGTAAATGAGCTTGGAAAGGACACTTGTGTAAAGAAGTACCAGGAGAGATTGAGTGCAGAATGGCAGAAGGTGAGAGCAAATGATGCAAGGGGAGTGGGTGAGGAATGAGATGTATTTAGGGAAACAGTGATGGCAAGTGAAAACAATGCATCTGGCATGAGAAAGGTGGGAGGTGGGCAGATTAGAAAGGGTAGTGAAAACGTTTGGATGATACTTGCAAGGAAGGAGCCTAAACAACTGGGAGATGTATAAGAGAAAGCAGCAGGAGGTCAAGAGGAAGGTGCAATGGGTTGAAAAAAAAAAAAAGGCAAATGAGAGTTGGGGTGAGAGTGTATCATTAAACTTTAGGGAGAATAAAAAGATGTTTTGGGAGGAGGTAAATAACATGCATAAGAAAAGAGAACATGTGGGAACATTGGTGAAGGGGGTATAGGGCAAAGTGATAACAAGCACTGATGAAGTGAGGAGGAGATGGAGTGAGTACTTTGAAGGTTTGTTAAATTTACTTGATAATAGAATGGCAGATGCAGGGGGTGTTTTGGTCGGAGTGGTGTGCAAAGTGACAGAGCCAGAAAGATTGCTTTGGTGATGAGAGAAGAGGTGGTGAAGCCTTGGGGAATACAAAATCTGGCATGGCAGCAGTTTTGAATGGTACTGCAGTTGAATCCCTGGGGATAGGGGAGAAAGAATACTTCCCACGCATTCCTCACGTGTCGTAGAAGGTGACTAAAGGGGACAGGAGCGGGGGGCTGGGAACCCTCCCCTCCTTGTATTCTAACTTTCTAAAACAGGAAACAAAAGAAGGAGTCACGCAGGGAGAGCTCATCCTCCTCGAAGGCTCAGACTGGGGAGTCTAAATGTGTGTGAACGTAACAAAGATGAGATAAAAGGAGAGATAAGTAGTATGTTTGAGGAAAGAAACATGGATGTTTTGGCTCTGAGTGAGAAACGAAGTTCAAGGGTAAAGGGGAAGAGTGGTTTGGGAATGTCTTGGGAGTAAAGTCAGGGGTTAGTGAGAGGACAAGAGCAAGGGAAGGAGTAGCACTACTCCTGAAACAGGAGTGATGGGAGTATGTGATAGAGTGTAAGAAAGTACACTCTACATTGATATGAGTAAAACTGAAAGTGGATGGAGAGAGATGGGTGATTATTGGTGCATATGCACCTGGGCATGAGAAGAAAGATCATGAGAAGCAAGTGTTTTGGGAGCAGCTGAATGAGTGTGTTAGTAGTTTTGATGCACGAGACCAGGCTATAGTGATGAGTGATTTGAATGCAAAGGTGAGTAATGTGGCAGTTGAGGGAAAAATTGGTGTACATGGGGTGTTCAGTGTTGTAAATGGAAATGGTGAAGAGCTTGTAGATTTATTTGCTGAAAAAGGACTGGTGATTGGGAATACCTAGATTAAAAGAAGAGATATACATAAGTATACACATGTAAGTAGGAGAGATGGCCAGAGAGCGTTATTGGATTACATGTTAATTGATAGGCATGCGAAAGAGAGACTTTTGGATGTTAATGTGCTGAGAAGTGCAACTAAATGGATGTCTAACCATTATCTTGGAGAGGCGAAGGTGAAGATTTGTAGAGGTTTTCAGAAACGAAGAATGTTGGGGTGAAAAGAGTGGTGAGAGTAAGTGAGCTGGGGAAGGAGCCTTGTGTGAGGAAGTACCAGGAGAGACTGAGTACAGAATGGAAAAAGGTGAGAACAAAGGATGTAAGGGGAGTGGGGAAGGAATGGGATGTATTCAGGGAAGCAGTGATGGCTTGCGCAAAAGATGCTTGTGGCATGAGAAGCGTGGGAGGTGGGCAGATTAGAAAGGGTAGTGAGTGGTGTTATGAGGAAGTAAGATTATTAGTGAAAGAGAAGAGAGAGACATTTGGACAATTTTTGCAGGGAAATAATGCAAATGAGTGGGAGATGTATAAAAGAAAGAGACAGGAGGTCAAGAGAAAGGTGCAAGAGGTGAAAAAGAGGGCAAATGAGAGTTGGGGTGAGAGAGTATCATTAAATTTTAAGGAGAATAAAAAGATGTTTTGGAAGGAGGTAAATAAAGTACATAAGACAAGGGAACAAATGGGAACATCAGTGAAGGGGGCAAATGGGGAGGTGATATCAAGTAGTGGTGATGTGAGAAGGAGATGGAGTGAGTATTTTGAAGGTTTGTTGAATGTGTTTCATGATAGAGTGGTAGATATAGGGTGTTTTGGTCGAGGTGGTGTGCAAAGTGAGAGGGTTAGGGAGAATGATTTGGTAAACAGAGAAGAGGTAGTAAAAGCTTTGCAGAAGATGAAAGCCAGCAAGGCAGTGGGATTGGATGGTATTGCAGTGGAATTTATTAAAATAGGGGGGTGACTGTATTGTTGACTGGTTAATAAGGTTAATTAATGTATGTATGACTCATGGTGAGGTGCCTGAGGATTGGCAGAATGTTTGCATAGTGCCACTGTACAAAGGCAAAGGGGATAAAAGTGAGTACTCAAATTGCAGAGGTAAAAGTTTGTAGAGTATTCTTGGGAAATTATATGGGAGGGTATTGACTGAGAGGGTGAAGGCATGCACAGAGCATCAGATTGGGGAAGAGCAGTGTGGTTTCAGAAGTGGTAGAGGATGTGTGGATCAGGTGTTTGTTTTGAATAATGTATGTGAGAAATACTTAGAAAAGCAAATGGATTTGTATGTAGCATTTATGGATCTGGAGAGGGCATATGATAGAGTTGATAGAGATGCTCTGTGGAAGGTATTAAGAATATATGGTGTGGGAGGCAAGTTGTTAGAAGCAGTGAAAAGTTTTTCTCGAGGATGTAAGGCATGCGTGCTTGTAGGAAGAGAGGAAAGTGATTGGTTCTCAATGAATGTAGGTTTGCGGCAGGGGTGTGTGATGTCTCCATGGTTGTTTAATTTGTTTATGGATGGGGTTGTTAGGGAGGAGAATGCAAGAGTTTTGGAAAGAGGGGCAAGTATGCAGCCTGTTGTGGATGAGAGAGCTTGGGAAGCGAGTCAGTTGTTGTTCGCTGATGATACAGCACTGGTGGCTGATTCGTGTGAGAAACTGCAGAAGCTGGTGACTGAGTTTGGTAAAGTGTGTGAAAAAAGAAACCTGAGAGTAAATGTGAACAAGAGCAAGGTTATTAGGTACAGTAGGGTTGAGGGACAAGTCAATTGGGAGGTAAGTTTGAATGGAGAAAAACTGGAGGAAGTAAAGTGTTTTAGATATCTGGGAGTCGATTTGGCAGTGGATGGAACCATGGAAGCGGAAGTGAATCACAGGGTTAGGGAAGGGGCGAAAGTTCTGGGAGCTTTGAAGAACGTTTGGAAGTCGAGAACATTATCTCGGAATGCAAAAATGGGTATGCTTGAAGGAATAGTGGTTCCAACAATGTTATATGGTTGCGAGGCGTGGGCTACAGATAAAGTTGTGCGGAGGAGGGTAGATGTGCTGGAAATAAGATGTTTGAGGACAATATGTGGTGTGAGGTGGTTTGATCGAGTAAGTAATAATAGGGTAAGAAAGATGTGTGGTAATAAAAAGAGTGTGGTTGAGAAAGCAGAAGAGGATGTTTTGAATTGGTTTGGTCACATGGAGAGAATGAGTGAGGAAAGATTGACAGAGAGGATACATGAGTCTGAGGTGGAGGGAATGAGGAAAAGTGGGAGATCAAATTGGACACCGATGGAAAGATGGATTGAAAAAGATTTTAAGTGATCGGGAACTGAACATGCAGGAGGGTGAAAGGCTTGCAAGGAATAGAGTGAACTGGAACTATGTGATATACCGGGGTCGACCTGCTGTCAATGGATTGAACCAGGGAATGTGAAGCGTCTGGGGTAAACCATGGAAAGTTTTGTGGGGCCTGGATGTGGAAAGGGAGCTATGGTTTCGGTGCATTATACATGACAGCTAGAGACTGAGTGTGAACGAATGTGGCCTTTGTTGTCTTTTCCTAGTGCTACCTCGCGCACATGCAGAGGGGGAGGGGGTTGTCATTTCATGTGTGGCGGGGTAGCGACAGGAATGAATAAGGGCAGACAGTATGAATTATGTACATGGTATATATGTATATATGTCTGTGTGTATATATATGTATATGTTGAGCTGCATAGGTATGTATATGTGCATGTGTGGTCGTGTATGTATATACATGTGTATGTGGGTGTGTTGGGCCATTCTTTCGTCTGTTTCCTTGTGCTACCTTGCTAACGTGGGAGACAGCAACAAAGTATAATAAATAAATAAATAAATAATAATAAAACAAAAATTTGGGTTCATTTCCTCTTTCAGCCTATTGGTATAAACTGTTAAGGAAACCCTCAACATCATAAACATGGCAACTTTACCAACAGTTCTGTCAAGGTTGGTTTTGTGCTATCTTTGAGACAGTTTCACTAAATATGCAAACGAACTGTAGCCAAACACCAAAATCACCATCCTGTCTGGTCTTTACTAACCAACAAAACCCTACATGAGTATCATGAGTTTTCATTTCACTCTTTCAGATTAATGTTAAACTTTCTTAACCCATTGTGAACAGTCATAAATCTTTCTCCCTACTCAATACTTCTTACAGACCTTCAAAGGACAATGCACATCAGTTTATAAGTCATGTTCATTTACATGAATTACCATATGCCAACAAAATAGCATATTTACTGTACAGTATTTGCAAGTAATCATAATAAAAATCAATAAATCAATGGAACACAATATTTGCAGTTTCCTCAAGAACTCTGAACAGCTTTCCTCTTCATGACCAGAAATCTTATGCTCATCATTTCAGACCAGACTGGCCTATACCATTGCTATTGACAAGAAATTCATTCCTAAAACCCAACAAACTGCAGTAATACTCAGAGAGATAGTGTTTCAATTCACATTAGGAAAACTACATATCAATAACAAAAAATCTGACACTGATGGAGGAATTTACTCCTCTATACATATATCTCATGTATAGGTGAACCTTTGATATTTGGCCAAGAAATCACTAATCTATGATATGGCTCATGTATAGGTCTACCGAAGTTTTTGAGGGTAATGGAACAACAAATTAGGGTAATAAACCACCATATCTTATGTCATATAAAACTCATTTCAGAAAATCCTCACTAAAAAACACTCTATGTCCTATAAACTGAGGGTTGCTGGGCCTGAATCACCAAGCACCAAAAGCAACTTTTTACCATTTATTATCATGGCACTTTACACCGAAACACGGGTAGTTTCAGCAAAAATGTTGTATATTTCCATTTAAGTATTTATTCAAGTCAATTACAGCAGAATATCATTGTAATACAACAATTTTTTAAATGAAAGTCACCTGAAAAGTGATTACAGTAACATTTTTTTACAACAAAAGAAAGCAAGTCAATTGTTTTCATCATGGTCTTATCTAACTTTCCACTGAAATATGTACGTCATTTCAGCAAAAATATTACATTTCCATGTATGTATTATATCAAGTACAATATGAATAGAATATCACTTTAATATAACAGTATTCTAACTGAAAACTATTTAGAAAATGAGTAACATATCTTGAACATTGAAAAGTTAGGTAAAGTCTTTTGTTTTTGTCATGTATTTTATCCTATTCTACATTGAAATATACCGCATTTCTTAAAATATATTCATTCAGGAACAGTTAAGATAGCATATACTTGTAACAGTTTTTTAACTGGAAATGATTCAAAAAATACATACCGTCTACCTGATATGGCAGAGCCTTAGTGATTTTGCCTTTGCATCAGTCCTTTCTAAGCAACTTTAAGATTACCATACCTTGATATTGTGTTTGTACTCTTATTGTTTTGCCCCTTATTTTCCAAAAATATGACAAGTTTGTACAAACACAATGTTATGGTACTTTTAATTTACAAGTATTCATCTTTAAAAATGTATGACACCAAACAAATACCAGGTATCTGCACGACTCTCCAGCCAAAAAAGACCAAACTTTTTTTAACCCATATTCTCTTTGGCATGGATTCAAAAAGAAACAAGTTCACAGCAAAGTTCAAACTCTGAGTGATCAAATATGCAGAACAGACAGACAACTGTGCAGCAGCAAGGGAATTTAAGGTATAAAAAAAAATTAGAGACTGGAGAAAGCTCTTTCCACAACTTAAAGCATATGCTGAAAAACAAATGTGCTAACAGAGGAAAGTGGCCACAGTTGGAAGTTAAAACGGCAAAGTATCTCAGTGAAAACCAACAGGATGGATACAGTGTTTCCCAAGGATCAATTCTAATCTTTGCCTTGAAATTAGCAAGGAAGTTAGGGCGAGCCATGGTTGGCACACAAAATTCATGAAAAGATATGATTTTGTACTGAGAAGGAGAATGAAAATATCACACCATCTTCCACAAAGACCTGATGACAAGGTTATCGAATTTCAGGTTCATAATCAAACACCAGAAGAAGAATCCATACACTTTCATGTACAGGAAACATGGACGAAACACCCATGAATTTTGATACGTCAGTCAGTCAAACAATGAATAAAGATGGCAAAAAAACTGTTTTAGTAAGAACTACTGGACATGAAAAATCAAGATTCACAGTTGTACTATCATGTATGGCTGACAGCACAAAGCTGATGCCCATGGTAATATTCAAATAAAAAAAAAATTCAAGGCAAAAGTTTCCAAAAGGCGTGATCATTCATGTGCATGAGAAAGGATGGATGGATGAAGATGACATACAAATATGGCAGAAAAAAGTCTGGAACTTTTGACCAGGGGGACCGCAGAAAGAAAGTCTTCTTGCATGGGACAGATTTCAGTCACATCACGTTGACAGTGTTACCACTGGAATTAGGAAGGAAAACGCTAATAATGCTGTCATTCCTGGTGGATTAACAAGCCTTGTCCAACCAATGGATGTTTCCATAAACAAACCATTCAAAGATGCAATGAGAGTGAAGTGGAACCGGATGATGGAAGGAGATCAGACATACACAAAGATAGACAACATCCAAGCTCCATTACTAGCACCATTAGGTGAATGGATTGTAAAGCCTGGGATACAATGAGACCAGAAATTTGGAGAAATCTCTGAAGAAATGTGGGATTTCGAATGCTCTTGATCAAACAGAAGATGATGTGTTATAGGATTATGAGGCTAATGACAGCATGATATGAAAATGAAGATATTGATGATCCTATGGCTTGATGATGGTGTAGATTCAAATGATCATGCTGTTCAAGGAAAGGACGGGGAGGAGCTGTCTGGTGCTGAAAATGATAACAAGGAAGATGATTTTGATGGATTTTAATGATAATATTCAGAAATATGGTATTTTATGCTGTTTCAAATTTGATTAACAAAAATTGATGGGAAGTGAGTCAGTTGTTGTTCGCTGATGATACAGCGCTGGTGGCTGATTCATGTGAGAAACTGCAGAAGCTGGTGACTGAGTTTGGAAAAGTGTGTGGAAGAAGAAAGTTAAGAGTAAATGTGAATAAGAGCAAGGTTATTAGGTACAGTAGGGTTGAGGGTCAAGTCAATTGGGAGGTGAGTTTGAATGGAGAAAAACTGGAGGAAGTGAAGTGTTTTAGATATCTGGGAGTGGATCTGGCAGCGGATGGAAACATGGAAGCGGAAGTGGATCATAGGGTGGGGGAGGGGGCGAAAATTCTGGGGGCCTTGAAGAATGTGTGGAAGTCGAGAACATTATCTCGGAAAGCAAAAATGGGTATGTTTGAAGGAATAGTGGTTCCAACAATGTTGTATGGTTGCGAGGCGTGGGCTATGGATAGAGCTGTGCGCAGGAGGATGGATGTGCTGGAAATGAGATGTTTGAGGACAATGTGTGGTGTGAGGTGGTTTGATCGAGTGAGTAACGTAAGGGTAAGAGAGATGTGTGGAAATAAAAAGAGCGTGGTTGAGAGAGCAGAAGAGGGTGTTTTGAAGTGGTTTGGGCACATGGAGAGGATAAGTGAGGAAAGATTGACCAAGAGGATATATGTGTCGGAGGTGGAGGGAACAAGGAGAAGAGGGAGACCAAATTGGAGGTGGAAAGATGGAGTGAAAAAGATTTTGTGTGATCGGGGCCTGAACATGCAGGAGGGTGAAAGGAGGGCAAGGAATAGAGTGAATTGGAGCGATGTGGTATACCGGGGTTGACGTGCTGTCAGTGGATTGAATCAAGGCATGTGAAGCGTCTGGGGTAAACCATGGAAGCTGTGTAGGTATGTATATTTTGCGTGTGTGGACGTATGTATATACATGTGTATGGGGGGGGGGGTTGGGCCATTTCTTTCGTCTGTTTCCTTGCGCTACCTCGCAAACGCGGGAGACAGCGACAAAGTATAATAAAAAAATAAATACTATAAATACATTTTCAAAAATGAATACTTTATGTTTTACATCATCCTGTGCTACCATACCATAATTTACCATGTATTTGGCTACTTTGGGCTTGCTTTGATGATGCAGATCGGTCCTGGCACCTATGCTAACACTCAACAGCTTGTGGTGTGTCGTGTATCATTGTACACAATATGAGATTGTGGTGGATTACTATATTAAGGGTGAAATATTGAAAAGGTTTTCATTACTGGCATTTTCTGCAGATCTAAGGGTACTATGACACTGTATATATGATAAGTTAGCCTGAGTTAAGAAATTCAACATAGACTACTGAAAGCACGTTGTGAGGTAAGTTAGCCTATCATAAGTTGGTAAGCTTCATCTGCTGAAAGCACTACACAGCTTTCCATTACTAGTTGGTACGCATTTTACATTTCCACTTTTTACTGGCAGCAACTGCCAAATATTATTCATGGCTGAAGCTAAAAGTTGCTTCTAGCCCTTCCCATTATGCATGGATTTCAACCTAATGAAACTATTACCCATGCATAGGTTAACCACCAGTGTTTTACCTAAAAATTTGGTCTTAAAAACTCAAACTATACACAAGTATACATGGTAATTCAATTTTTTGTCTACCAAATCCTACTTTACTTTACCTCACCCTCTTAACCCATGATCCCAAATTCCCATGGATACTTAAAAGAATTTTACAAATAATATACCCAATGAAGTAAAAACAGCTACCCAGAAGCAATATTACAGGTTAAAGTAAAACACCTGAACTCTATCACTTCAACTGTCTTAATACCCAAGATACAACTGTGTGCAAGATATTCTTAAATCTCTAGAAAAAAAAAAGGAAAGTTTGTTACTAAAAATTAACTACAACAAATTTTCATTATCAAATTTTCTACTGCCATGTACATACTCCAAGTGTATTTTCAGGTATACTGTGGATGAGAAAGCTTGGGAAGTGAGTCAGTTGTCGTTCGCTGATGATACAGCGCTGGTGGCTGATTCATGTGAGAAACTGCAGAAGCTGGTGACTGAGTTTGGTAAAGTGTGTGAAAGAAGAAAGTTAAGAGTAAATGTGAATAAGAGCAAGGTTATTAGGTACAGTAGAGTTGAGGGTCAAGTCAATTGGGAGGTAAGTTTGAATGGAGAAAAACTGGAGGAAGTAAAGTGTTTTAGATATCTGGGAGTGGATCTGGCAGCGGATGGAACCATGGAAGTGGAAGTGAATCATAGGGTGGGGGAGGGGGCAAAAGTTCTGGGAGCCTTGAAGAATGTTTGGAAGTCGAGAACATTATCTCGGAAAGCAAAAATGGGTACGTTTGAAGGAATAGTGGTTCCAACAATGTTGCATGGTTGCAAGGCGTGGGCTATGGATAGAGTTGTGCGGAGGAGGGTGGATGTGCTGGAAATGAGATGTTTGAGGACAATATGTGGTGTGAGGTGGTTTGATCGAGTAAGTAATAATAGGGTAAGAGAGATGTGTGGAAATAAAAAGAGTGTGGTTGAGAGAGCAGAAGATGGTGTTTTGAAATGGTTTGGTCACATGGAGAGAATGAGTGAGGAAAGATTGACCAAGAGGATATATGTGTCAGAGGTGGAGGGAACAAGGAGAAGTGGGAGACCAAATTGGAGGTGGAAAGATGGAGTGAAAAAGATTTTGAGTGATTGGGGCCTAAACATGCAGGGGGGTGAAAGGTGTGCAAGGAATAGAGTGAATTGGAACGATGTGATATACCGGGGTCGACATGCTGTCAATGGATTGAACCAGGGCATGTGAAGCGTCTGGGGTAAACCATGGAAAGTTCTGTGGGGCCTGGATGAGGAAAGGGAGCTGTGGTTTTGGTGCACGATGACAGCTAGTGACTGAGTGTGAACGAATGAGGCCTTTGTTGTCTTTTCATAGCGCTACCTCGCACACATGAGGGGGGAGGGGGTTGTTATTCCATGTGTAGCAGGGTGGCGATGGGAATAAATAAAGGCAGACAGTATGAATTATGTACATGTGTATATATGTATATGTCTGTGTATATATATGTGTACAGTGAGATGTATAGGTATGTATATTTGCGTGTGTGGACATGTATGCATATACATGTGTATGTGAGTGGGTTGGGCCATTCTTTCGTCTGTTTCCTTGCGCTACCTCGCTAACGCGGGAGACAGCAACAAAGCAAAATAAGTATAAATAAAATAAATACTGTGAGATGAGTAGTATTTTTGGAGGCGTTTATGTCACAAACAAATATTATTTCTCAAGGTCTTCATTGTAAGATCCATTATCATGTAATAGTGACACAGCTTCAAAAATTATTACATACCATAAGGGCACAGATCTCATACAGGTTTCAGTAAAATATCCAAATTTGCTAACCAGTATAGGTATGTATAGGTATGGAAAAAATTCAGACTGTACTACCTGTGATCAATGAATGGGACGCTAATACAAGACTTAATGGTAGTATATATACACCCTAACTAAAGCAATCATTTATTATCTATTTATTTTGCTTTGTTGATGTCTCCCACGTTAGCGAGGTAGCGCAAGGAAACAGACAAAAGAATGGCCCAACCCACCCCCCACACATGTATATACATACACGTCCACACACGCAAATATACATACCTATACATCTCAACATATACATATATATACACACACAGACATATACATATATACAACACATGTACATGATTCATACTGTCTGCCCTTACTCATTCCCATCGCCACCGTGCCACACGTGGAATAACCAACCCCCTCCCCCCTCATGTGTGCGAGGTAGCGCTAGGAAAGACAACAAAGGCCACATTCGTTCACACTCAGTCTCTACCTGTCATGAAATAATACACCGAAACCACAGCTCCCTTTCCACATCCAGGCCCCACACAACTTTCCATGGTTTACCCCAGACGCTTCACATGCCCTGATTCAATCCACTGACAGCACAACGCCGGTATACCACATCGATCCAATTCACTCTATTCCTTGCCCTCCTTTCACCCTCCTGCATGTTCAGGCCCCGATCACACAAAATCATTTTCACTCCATCTTTCCACCTCCAATTTGGTCTCCCTCTTCTCCTCGTTCCCTCCACCTCTGACACATATATCCTCTTGGTCAATCTTTCCTCACTCATTCTCTCCATGTGCCCAAACCATTTCAAAACACCATCTTCTGCTCTCTCAATCACGCTCTTTTTATTTCCACACATCTCTCTTACCCTTACATTACTTACTCGATCAAACCACCTCATACCACACATTGTCCTCAAACATCTCATTTCCAGCACATCCACCCTCCTGCGCACAACTCTATCCATAGCCCACGCCTCGCAACCATACAACATTGTTGGAACTACTATTCCTTCAAACATACCCATTTTTGCTTTCCGAGATAATGTTCTCGACTTCCGAACATTCTTCAAGGCTCCCAGGATTTTCGCCCCCTCCCCCACCCTATGATTCACTTCCGCATCCATGGTTCCATCCGCTGCCAGATCCACTCCCAGATATCTAAAACACTTTACTTCCTCCAGTTTTTCTCCATTCAAACTTACCTCCCAATTGACTTGACCCTCAACCCTACTGTACCTAACAACCTTGCTCTTATTCACATTTACTCTTAACTTTCTTTTTTCACACACTTTACCAAACTCAGTCACCAGCTTCTGCAGTTTCTCACATGAATCAGCCACCAGCGCTGTACCATCAGCGAACAACAACTGACTCACTTCCCAAGCTCTCTCATCCACAACAGACTTCATACTTGCCCCTCTTTCCAAAACTCTTGCATTCACCTCCCTAACAACCCCATCAATAAACAAATTAAACAACCATGGAGACATCACACACCCGCCGCAAACCTACATTCACTGAGAACCAATCACTTTCCTCTCTTCCTACACGTACACATGCCTTACATCCTCGATAAAAACTTTTCACTGCTTCTAACAACTTGCCTCCCACACCATATATTCTTAATACCTTCCACAGAGC
The DNA here is from genome assembly GCF_036320965.1 of Panulirus ornatus. Taxonomy (NCBI): domain Eukaryota; kingdom Metazoa; phylum Arthropoda; class Malacostraca; order Decapoda; family Palinuridae; genus Panulirus; species Panulirus ornatus. Next base: position 21,842,791 of record NC_092234.1, on the reverse strand, counting down.
ATCTCTATCAACTCTATCATATGCCTTCTCCAGATCCATAAATGCTACATACAAATCCATTTGCTTTTCTAAGTATTTCTCACATACATTCTTCAAAGCAAACACCTGATCCACACATCCTCTACCACTTCTGAAACCACACTGCTCTTCCCCAATCTGATGCTCTGTACATGCCTTCACCCTCTCAATCAATACCCTCCCATATAATTTACCAGGAATACTCAACAAACTTATACCTCTGTAATTTGAGCACTCACTCTTATCCCCTTTGCCTTTGTACAATGGCACTATGCACGCATTCCGCCAATCCTCAGGCACCTCACCATGAGTCGTTTATTTATTTATTATACTTTGTCGCTGTCTCCCGCGTTTGCGAGGTAGCGCAAGGAAACAGACGAAAGAAATGGCCCAACCCACCCCCATACACATGTATATACATACATCCACACACGCAAATATACATACCTACACAGCTTTCCATGGCTTACCCCAGACGCTTCACATGCCTTGATTCAATCCACTGACAGCATGTCAACCCCGGTATACCACATCGCTCCAATTCACTCTATCCCTTGCCCTCCTTTCACCCTCCTGCATGTTCAGGCCCCGATCACACAAAATCTTTTTCACTCCATCTTTCCACCTCCAATTTGGTCTCCTCTTCTCCTTGTTCCCTCCACCTCCGACACATATATCCTCTTGGTCAATCTTTCCTCACTCATCCTCTCCATGTGCCCAAACCACTTCAAAACACCCTCTTCTGCTCTCTCAACCACGCTCTTTTTATTTCCACACATCTCTCTTACCCTTACGTTACTCACTCGATCAAACCACCTCACACCACACATTGTCCTCAAACATCTCATTTCCTGCACATCTATCCTCCTGCGCACAACTCTATCCATAGCCCACGCCTCGCAACCATACAACATTGTTGGAACCACTATTCCTTCAAACATACCCATTTTTGCTTTCCGAGATAATGTTCTCGACTTCCACACATTCTTCAAGGCCCCAGAATTTTCGCCCCCTCCCCCACCCTATGATCCACTTCCGCTTCCATGGTTCCATCCGCTGCCAGATCCACTCCCAGATATCTAAAACACTTCACTTCCTCCAGTTTTTCTCCATTCAAACTCACCTCCCAATTGACTTGACCATGAGTCATATATACATTAAATAACCTTACCAACCAGTCAACAATACAGTCACCCCCTTTTTTAATAAATTCCACTGCAATACCATCCAAACCTGCTGCCTTGCCGGCTTTCATCTTCCTTAAAGCTTTTACTACCTCTTCTCTGTTTACCAAATCATTTTCCTTTACCAAATCATTTTCCTTAACCCTCTCACTTTGCACACCACCTCGACCAAAACACCCTATATCTGTCACTCTATCATCAAACACATTCAACAAACCTTCAAAATACTCACTCCATCTCCTTCTCACATCACCACTACTTGTTATCACCTCCCCATTTGTGCCCTTCACTGAAGTTCCCATTTGCTCCCTTGTCTTACGCACTTTATTTACCTCCTTCCAGAACATCTTTTTATTCTCCCTAAAATTTAATGATACTCTCTCACCCCAACTCTCATTTGCCCTCTTTTTCTCCTTTTGCACCTTTCTCTTGACCTCCTGTCTCTTTCTTTTATACATCTCCCACTCAATTGCATTTTTTCCCTGCAAAAATCATCCAAATGCCTCTCTCTTCTCTTTCACTAATAATCTTACTTCTTCATCCCACCACTCACTACCCTTTCTAATCAACCCACCTCCCACTCTTCTCATGCCACAAGCATCTTTTGCGCAATCCGTCACTGATTCCCTAAATACATCCCATTCCTCCCCAACTCCCCTTACTTCCATTGTTCTCACCTTTTTCCATTCTGTACTCAGTCTCTCCTGGTACTTCCTAACACAAGTCTCCTTCCCAAGCTCACTTACTCTCACCACCCTCTTCACCCCAACATTCACTCTTCTTTTCTGAAAACCCATACAAATCTTCACCTTAGCCTCCACAAGATAATGATCAGACATCCCTCCAGTTGCACCTCTCAGCACATTAACATCCAAAAGTCTCTCTTTCGCGCGCCTGTCAATTAACACGTAATCCAATAACGCTCTCTGGCCATCTCTCCTACTTACATATGTATACTTATGTATATCTCGCTTTTTAAACCAGGTATTCCCAATCACCAGTCCTTTTTCAGCACACAAATCTACAAGCTCTTCACCATTTCCATTTACAACACTGAACATCCCATGTATACCAATTATTCCCTCAACTGGCACATTACTCACCTTTGCATTCAAATCACCCATCACTATAACCCAGTCTCGTGCATCAAAACCACTAACACACTCATTCAGCTGCTCCCAAAACACTTGCCTCTCATGATCTTTCTTCTCATGCCCAGGTGCATATGCACCAATAATCACCCATCTCTCTCCATCAACTTTCAGTTTTACCCATATTAATCGAGAATTTACTTTCTTACATTCTATCACATACTCCCACAACTCCTGTTTCAGGAATACTGCTACTGGACCAGGCAGTATGATACAGTGGTTAAATTGATGAAAACTACTATTGACGTTTGTGTAAATAAATCATACATTTCCCTTTTCCATAGGCAGAGGTTGAACCATTATGTGACATTCATTTTTCATTTCATTTCAAGCTAGAAGTTTCAGTTTTCTAAATTATTTCTTACATTTTTCATATGTGTATATATATATATATATATATATATATATATATATATATATATATATATATATATATATATGTGTGTGTGTATGTGTGTATATGTGCGTATATATATGTATGTATATATATGTATATATATATATATATATATATATATATATATATATATATATATATATATATATATTTTTTTTTCCGCTGTCTCCCGCGTTTGCGAGGTAGCGCAAGGAAACAGACGAAAGAAATGGCCCAACCCACCCCCATACACATGTATATACATACGTCCACACACGCAAATATACATACCTATATATATATGTGTATATATGTATATATTATCCCTGGGGATAGGGGTGAAAGAATACTTCCCACGCATTCCTCGCATGTCGTAGAAGGCGACTAGAGGGGACGGGAGCAGGGGGCCAGAAATCCCCCCCTCCTTGTATTTTTAACTTTCTAAAATGGGAAACAGAAGAAGGAGTCACGCGGGGAGTGCTCATCCTCCTCGAAGGCTCAGACTGGGGTGTCTAAATGTATGTGGATGTAACCAAGATGTGAAAAAAGGAGAGATAGGTAGTATGTTTGAGGAAAGGAGCCTGGATGTTTTGGCTCTGAGTGAAACAAAGCTCAAGGGTAAAGGGGAAGAGTGGTTCGGGAATGTCTTGGAAGTAAAGTCAGGGGTTAGTGAGAGGACAAGAGCAAGATCCATAAATACTACATACAAATCCATTTGCTTTTCTAAGTATTTCTCACATGCATTCTTCAAAGCAAACACCCGATCCACACATCCTCTACCACTTCTGAAACCACACTGCTCTTCCCCAATCTGATGCTCTGTACATGCCTTCACCCTCTCAATTAATACCCTCCCATATAATTTCCCAGGAATACTCAACAAACTTATACCTCTGTAATTCGAGTACTCACCTTTGTCCCCTTTGCCTCTGTACAATGGAACTATGCAAGCATTCCGCCAATCCTCAGGCACCTCACCATGAATCATACATACAATAAATAACCTTACCAACCAGTCAACAATACAGTCACCCCCTTTTTTTAATAAATTCCACTGCAATACCATCTAAACCCGCTGCCATGCCAGCTTTCATCTTCCCAAGAAATGTAACTACTCTTGATGTACATACATTCCTGCAGGAAAAACAGATTAACTTAAAAGTTTTGATTGATAAAGTCACATTTTCTACAAAAGCACCCTTAAAATAAACCATGGCCCCAGCAAACTGAGTAGACTTTTCATCTTTTTGTTTATGGATAGGGTGGTGAGGAAGGTAAACAAACGCTTTGCACAGTGGCAGTATTGTAACCAACGAGGTTAGGATGTGCTGCTACTATGAGTAAGCTCAAAATTGGGGAAAGTTGTCAAGTTTCAGTACCTCAAGGGGATACTCTAGTTTTCTTGATTATCCAAGTCTCACCCTGCCTTCTCATGGTGACCTAGTTAATACACCCCTTAGGGGTGGAACTAAATGGAGGAGGTGATGTCCAACTCTATCAAGGCAATCCTTTTAAGTACAGACAAACATCTAAGGTGTACTGGGACTCTTTTTAGTTTTTGGACAATTCTGGAGCCTTGCTGCCTCTGAAAACACTATGCTGGAATTGTCCTCTACCAGTGGCCTGTCAAGGGTGAGGCAGAAACGGCTAAGAGGCAGCACTGGAATCTACCAGTTATGCCTAGGAGTAAAAGAGACACGCAATTAAGGGTGATGTTGCTGAATGTAAATGGTATGACTGGTGAGAATGAAAGGATAGAGCTTGTGGAGAAGTTCAAAAGTTGTAGCTTGCATGTGCTGAGGATTGGGGAAACTTTTATCCCTGGGCAGCAAGTATGGAGTGGAAATGAAGAATGCAAGTTATAGGATGGCGGGGAAGGATAAGCAATATCGTATAGATGGGAATGAGTGAAAATTATCTGGGAAGAGGAAAAGAATGATATGCAATTCTGCTGTCTGCAAGAGTGTGGGAGGGCATTACAGAGTATATATGGAATGGATCAAGAATAGTGTAGGTAAAGGAAAGATGGATGTTGTGAGGTATGCATGGGCATGCATATATCTGCCTGTATAAATGACTACTGTACAAGGTAAGGCTGAAATGAAGCATTTCTGGAGAAGTTTGAAAGAATGCATAAAAGGTTTTGAGAATAAGACAAATGTGATCATAAAAGGTGATAGGAATGCAAAAGTGGGATATCATGAAACTGGTGAGAGTTGGTAAATTGGGAGTGCCTGAAGTAATTGAGAATGGAAGTTATCTTGTGGATATTTGTGCTGAGGGTTTATTCCTTGCAAACACCTTTTTTCAGCACAAGATGATCCGCAGATATACATGGAGGATGAGAAATGACATAAGAGAAGAGCAAAAGACTTTGAAAGACTGTGTGGCAGTGGGTGAAAGAATGAGAAAGGCCATGCAAGATATACATGAAGGATGAGAAATGACATTAAAGAAGAGCAAAAGGCTTTGAATGACTGTGTGGCAGTGGATGAAAGAATGAGAAAGGCATGCAAGATGCAAGAGTTGTGAAAGGATTCTTTGGAGTCTCTGACCATTTCGTGGTCCTTGTGGCGATGAGGATCTGGGAGAAGTGGAGATATGGAATAAGAAAGAATGGAGAGGTAAAATAGTTGGCAAGCGAGAAGATGAATCAGAAAAAATGCAGGGAGGAGTATGAAAGGAAGGTAACTGAAAGCTTAGACAGAAGTGCAGTGAATGTAGGGATGCAGTCAAGTGTGGATGAGATGTTTAAAATGTTTAGATATATACTATTAAAGGTTGTAGAATTAGTACTTGGATACAAGGTTCAAAGATATCGGAATAAAAAGGGCAATGCATGGTGTATGGAAGAGATTAGAAATACTGTGGAAGAAAATAAAAAGGCATATGGTAGATAGCTCAATAGGAATGTACTAGTGGAAGTTCAGCAAAGGAGGAGGGAAGAATATAAAACATATAAGCAGAATGTTAAGAAGCTGATAGAAGAAAGCAAAGAAAGAGAAGATTTGGGATGAAAGATGAGTGAAGTTTCAGGATAATAAGAAATTATACTGGAAGGAGGTGAAAAAGGAAAGAGGTGGATGTAAGAGTGGAAATGTTCATGCGAGAAGTAAGGAAAGAGAGTTGCTGAATCAAAAGGAGGAAGCGAAAGGAAGACGGAAAGGGCATTTTGAAGAACTGGTGAATGAGGGAGAAGGGGGAGGCAGGAGTTGTTACTTGCATGGGTGTGGAGGATGGAAGGAAGAGGATACAAGTGCAAAAAGGAAGGTAAGAAGGGTAATAATGAGGCTGAAGGTAGGAAAGTTGCCAATGAAAGAGAAAGGACTGCAAGTGATTAGGAGATATACAAGAGGCAGGGGAAAAATAGGGCACATGAGAGTTGGGGTGAGCAAGCATCAGCAAACTTCAAAAAGAATAAGAAAATGTTATGGAAGGAGGTTAACACTATAAATAACAGAACAAACAGGAATATTAGCCAAGGGCTCAAATGGGGAAGTGGTAACAGGCAGTAATGAGATGAAGAGATGAAGCAGCATGTACTCTGAAGGACTGTTTGAACATGGTGGTGTAGGGTCTTTGGATTAGCTACGTACTATAAAGCGAGAGAATCATGGGAAGTGATTTGGTGAAAATACAGGACAAGGTGAAAGCCTAAGAGATGACGAAATGTGGCAAGGAGGCTGGAGTGGATGGTACTGCAGTTGTATTTCTAAAAATGGGGAGTTTTTATCAAGAGTGTAAGGTGTGTGTGTGTGTAAGAGAGGAGGGTGAGTGGTTTCACATGAAGGTGGGTCTGCTGCAGGTGTGTGTGATGTCACCACTGCTGTTTCATTTTTCATAGATTGGTTACCAAAGAAGGTAAATGCCAGGGTAATGTACAGAAGGGCAGATATGGAGTCTGTTGGGGTGAAGGGACCTAGGAGGTGAGTTAAGTGCTGTTTACTGATGATACATTGCTGGTGGCAGGATTAACTGAGAAACTGCAGAAATTGGTGTCTAAATCTAGGAGACTGTGTGAAAGGAAAAAGTTGAGAGCAAATGTGAATAAAAGCAAGGTTATAAACTTTAGCAGTTCAAAGAGAAAGGGTAGTTCAGGCGTGAGTTTGAATGGAGAAACCTTGGGGGTAGTGGGGTGTTTTAGATACATGGGAGTGGATAAGGGAGCAAATGGAACAATGGAAGCTGCGATGAATCATAGGATGAATGAGGGGGCAAAGATTCTGGAAGCAATGAGGAATGTGTGGAAGAGTGGTCACCATCTAAGAGGGCAAAAATGGGTATGTTATATAATAGTGAGGCATGAGCTATGGATGAGACTGTATAGAACAGGATGAATGTACAGGAAATGATAAGTCCAAGCATAGTACAAAGAGTAAAGTTGGTTGATCAAGAAAGTAATGATAGGGTAAGGAGTGCGGTAATAAGAAGAGTAAGACAGAAGTAGCTGAAAAAGAGTGTGCCAAAATGGTATGAACTGATAGAAAGGAGGATTAAGGAAAGGTTAATGAACAGAATGTACTTATCAGAAGTGAAGGGAACAAGGAGGAAGGGGAGACAAAATAAGATATGGAAAAATGGGAGTGAATAAGATTATAAGTGTTCGGGACCTGAAGATGAAGGAGGGTGAAAGGCATGCATAGCATAGTAAATTGGAACAATGTAATATACAAGGGGCAACATGATCTCAGGGGACTGAACAAGGATATATGAAGTTGCCAGGAAAGGTATGTGGAATTTGCTTGTGGATGCGGGCTGCAATTTTGGAGCATTATACATTACAGCTCGTGAATGAGGCCTTTCTTCACCTGTTCCTGGCACTATCTCAATGACGCAGGAAAAGGTGAATGTGCATGAAATAAAAAGAAATTAATAACAATAATAATAGCAGTAACAATAAAAATGATAATCAAAATAAAAATAGCTAATAATAATAATAATAATAATAATAATAATAATAATAATAATAATAATAATAATATATTTATTTATTTCTATTTTGCTTTGTCGCTGTCTCCCGTGTTTGCGAGGTAACGCAAGGAAACAGACGAAAGAAATGGCCCAACCCACTCCCATACACAATGTATACACACACACACACACGTCCACACACGCAAATATACATACCTAATACATCTCAATGTACACATATATATACATACACAGACACATACATATATACCCATGCACACAATTCACACGGTCTGCCTTTATTCATTCCCATCGCCACCTTGCCACACATGGAATAACATCCCCCTCCCCGGGGACCTCATGTGTGCGAGGTAGTGCTAGGAAAAGACAACAAAGGCCCCAGTCATTCACACTCAGTCTCTAGCTGTCATGCAATAATGCCCGAAACCACAGCTCCCTTTCCACATACAGGCCCCACACAACTTTCCATGGTTTACCCCAGATGCTTCACATGCCCTGATTCAATCCATTGACAGCACGTCAACCCCGGTATACCACATCGATCCAATTCACTCTATTCCTTGCCAGCCTTTCACCCTCCTGCATGTTCAGGCCCCGATCACTCAAAATCTTTTTCACTCCATCTTTCCACCTCCAATTTGGTCTCCCACTTCTCCTCGTTCCCTCCACCTCCGACACATATATCCTCTTGGTCAATCTTTCCTCACTCATTCTCTCCATGTGCCCAACAATACCATATGGATGTGAGGCATGGGCTAGAGATAGGGCTGTGCAGAGGAGGGTGGATGTGTTGAAAATGAATTGTTTGTTTGACAACAATATGTAGTGTGAGGTGCTTTGATCTAGTAAGCCATAAAAGGATAAAAAAGATGTGTGGTAATAAAGAGTTCAGTTGAGAGAGCAGACGTGGGGTGTGCTGAGATCGTTTGGACATATGGAGAGAATGAGTGAAGAAAGGCTGACAAAGATGATATACGTGTCAGAAATGGAGGAAACTAGGAGGATGGGGAGACCAAACTGGAGATGGAAGGATGGAGTAATAAAAGATTTTGAGCGATCAGGGCCTGAACATGCATGAAGGTGAAAAGTGTACATGGGACAGAGTGAAGTGATATGATGTGGTATACTGGGTTCAATGTGCTGCCAATGGACTGAAACATGACATGTGCAGCATCTGGGGTAAACCACAGAAAGATCTGTGGGGGCCTGGTTGTGGATAAGGAGCTGTGGTTTTGGTACATTACACATGACAGATAAAGAGGTGGCATTTCTTTGTCAGTTCCTGGTACTACTTCGCTAGTGTGGGAAATAGCAATCAAGTATGACAAAAAATTATAATACGATAGGGTCAACAGAGTTGCATTGTAGAAGGTCTTAAGAGTACATGGTGTGGAAGGAAAGCTATCAGAAGCAGAGAAGTTTTTATCAAGGGTGTAAGGCATGTCTACAAGTAAGAGGAGAGGAGAGCGAGTGGTTCTAAGAGAAAGATGATCTGTGGCAGGGGTCTGATGTCACCACAACTACTAAATTTGTTTATGGATGGGGTGGTGAGAGAAGTAAATGCAAGAACCTTCAAGAAAGGGACAACTATGCATTCTGCTGGGAAAGAAGTGGCATGGGAAGTGAGTCACCTGTTGCTCGCTGATGACATGGGACTGGTGGCAGACATTCAAGTGAGAAACAGTAGAAGATGGTGACTGCATTTGGAAGACCATGAATAAGGAAGAAGCTGAGAGTAAGTATGAATACAGGCATGGTTTTCAGGTTTAGCAGAGTAAAGGGACATGTTAGCTAGGGTGTGAGTTTGAATTGAGACAATTTGGAGGTAATGAAGTGTCTTAGATACCTGAGAGTGGACAGGGCAGCAAAAGGGACAATGGAAGAAGAGTGAGTCATAGAGTGGGTAAGGGGGCATTGAAGAATGTGTGGAAAAAGAAGTCATTATCTTGGAAGGAAAAATGGGTATGTTTGAAGGTATAGTAGCCCTAAAAATTTTGCATGGATGTAAGGCTATGAATATTGATGAGGATGTGCAAAGGTGCATGGATGTGTTGGAAATTAAATTTCTGAGAACAATAAAAGATGGTGAAAGGTGGTTTGACCGAGTAATTAATAAAAGAGCAAGAAAGGTGTGATGATAAAAGAAAAATGTGGTTGAGAGAGCTGAGGAGGATGTGCTGAAATAGTTTGGACACATGGAGAGAATGAGCGTGGAGATTATGACAAAGTGGATAAATAGGTCAGGAGTGAAAGGGGCAAGCTGAATGGTGAGACCAAACTGGAGATGTATGGATGGAAAGAAAAAGATTATGAGTGATCTGGGCCTGAACATGCAGGAACGAAAAGGCATGCAAGAGACAGTGAATTGGAACAACATTGCATGCAGAGGTCAACATATTGTCATTGGACTGAACCATATAATGTGAAGTGGCCAGGGAAAACCATGGAAAAGGTTCTGGGGCCTGACTCTGGATAGGGGGCTGTGATTTCTGTGCACTGCGCACTGTACACAACAGCTAGAGAAGGAACATCAGCAAATGCAGCCTTTCTTTGTTCCTGGCATTATTCACTAATGCAGAAAATGGCAATCAAGCATGAAAAATAATAATAATAATAATAATAATAATAATAATAATAATAATAATAATAATAATATTATTATATTTATCTATTTCTTCTCATGCCCAGGTGCATATGCACCAATAATCACCCATCTCTCTCCATCAACTTTCAGTTTTACCCATATCAATCTAGTTTACTTTCTTACACTCTATCACATACTCCCACCACTCCCGTTTCAGGAGTAGTGCTACTCCTTCCCTTGCTCTTGTCCTCTCACTAACCCCTGACTTTACTCCCAAGACATTCCCAAACCACTCTTCCCCTTTCCCCTTGAGCTTCATTTCACTCAGAGCCAAAACATCCAGGTTCCTTTCCTCAAACATACTACCTATCTCGCCTTTTTTCTCATCTTGGTTACATCCCCACACATTTAGACACCCCAATCTGAGCCTTCGAGGAGGATGAGCACTCCCCGTGTGACTCCTTCTTCTGTTTCCCCTTTTAGAGGCAAGTGTTTTGGGAGCAGCTGAATGAGTGTGTTAGTGGTTTTGATGCTCGAGACCGGGTTATAGTGATGGGAGATTTGAATGCAAAGGTGAGTAATGTGGCAGTTGAGGGAATAATTGGTATACATGGGGTGTCCAGTGTTGTAAATGGAAATGGTGAAGAGATTGTAGATTTATTTGCTGAAAAAGGACTGGTGATTGGGAATACCAGGTTTAAAAAGAGAGATATACACAAGTATACATATGTTAGTAGGAGAGATGGCCAGAGAGCGTTATTGGATTACGTCTTAATTGATAGGCGCGCAAAAGAGAGACTTTTGGATGTTAATGTACTGAGAGGTGCAACTGGAGGGACGTCTGATCATTATCTTGTGGATGCGAAGGTGAAGATTTGTAGAGGTTTTCAGAAAAGAAGGGAGAATGTTGGCGTGAAGAGAGTGAGTGAGCTTGGGAAGGAGACTTGTGTGAGGAAGTACCAGGAGAGACTGAGTAAAGAATGGAAAAAGATGAGAACAAAGGAGGTAAGGGGAGTGGGGGAGGAATGGGATGTATTTAGGGAAGCAGTGATGGCTTGCGCAAAAGATGCTTGTGGCATGAGAAGCGTGGGAGGAGAGCAGATTAGAAAGGGTAGTGAGTGGTGGGATGAAGAAGTAAGATTATTAGTGAAAGAGAAGAGAGAGGCATTTGGATGATTTTTGCAGGGAAATAATGCAAATGAGTGGGAGATGTATAAAAGAAAGAGGCAGGAGGTCAAGAGAAAGGTGCAAGAGATGAAAAAGAGGGCAAATGAGAGTTGGGGTGAGAGAGTATCATTAAATTTTAGGGAGAATAAAAAGATGTTTTGGAAGGAGGCAAATAAAGTGCATAAGACAAGGGAACAAATGGGAACTTCAGTGAAGGGGGCAAATGGGAAGGTGATAACAAGTAGTGGTGATGTGAGAAGATGGAGTGAGTATTCTGAATGTTTGTTGAACGTGTTTGATGATAGAGTGGCAGATATAGGGTGTTTTGTTCAAGGTGGTATTGAGGTGGTATGGGAGGGTATTGATTGAGAGGGTGAAGGCATGTACAGAGCATCAGATTGGGGAAGAGCAGTGTGGTTTCAGAAGTGGTAGAGGATGTGTGGATCAGGTGTTTGCTTTGAAGAATGTATGTGAGAAATACTTAGAAAAGCAAATGGATTTGTATGTAGCATTTATGAATCTGGAGAAGGCATATGATAGAGTTGATAGAGATGCTCTGTGGAAGGTATTAAGAATATATGGTGTGGGAGGCAAGTTGTTAGAAGCAGTGAAAAGTTTTTATCGAGGATGTAAGGCATGTGTACATGTAGGAAGAGAGGAAAGTGATTGGTTCTCAGTGAATGTAGGTTTGTGGCAGGGGTGTGTGATGTCTCCATGGTTGTTTAATTTGTTTATGGATGGGGTTCTTAGGGAGGTGAATGCAAGAGTTTTGGAAAGAGGAGCAAGTATGAAGTCTGTTGTGGATGAGAGAGCTTGGGAAGTGAGTCACTTGTTGTTCGCTGATGATACAGCGCTGGTGGCTGATTCATGTGAGAAACTGCAGAAGCTGGTGACAGAGTTTGGTAAAGTGTGTGAAAGAAGAAAGTTAAGAGTAAATGTGAATAAGAGCAAGGTTATTAGGTACAGTAGGGTTGAGGGTCAAGTCAATTGGGAGGTAAATTTGAATGGAGAAAAACTGGAGGAAGTGAAGTGTTTTAAATATCTGGGAGTGGATTTGGCAGCGGATGGAACCATGGAAGCAGAAGTGATTCATAGGGTGGGGGAGTAAGCGAAAATTCTGGGAGCCTTGAAGAATGTGTGGAAGTCGAGAACATTATCTCTGAAAGCAAAAATGGGTATGTTTGGAGGAATAGTCATGAAAAAGACAGAAAGCTGCAGCAAATCAATGGAAAAGTCTAGCATCTAAAAAGGCTACTGTATGAGCATGGCAAATGATATAAGAAATTTTTGGTATCCTATATCTCTGGATTATTACAGAGTCACATACTGGGGTATAAGTTGAAGAAGGGGTACATTTCTCCAAATGATACAATTCATGCAGTTCCCTTGTATCAAGGTAGTGTTACTTTACATGTACCTTATTTCTAAGACTAAAACAATATCTTTATCAAAGAAGAGGAACTCCACACAACATATCAACAGCACTAAGGTAAAAATGCTCACATTAGACTGCTGATTTTCCTTACTTCATATACTATATCTGTGCATGCAATTTAGTGGATAACTGATTAAATATTCAAAAGTGACATAGTCTATCAATCAATGATTCATAAATATATATAAACATAGAGTGGTAGAGGATGTGTGGATCAGGTGTTTGCTTTGAAGAATGTATGTGAGAAATACTTAGAAAAGCAAATGGATTTGTATGTAGCATTTATGGATCTGGAGAAGGAATAAGATAAGAGTTGATAGAGATGCTCTTTGGAAGGTACTAGGAATATATGGTGTGGGAGGAAAGTTGTTACAAGCAGTGAAAAGTTTTTATCGAGGATGTAAGGCATGTGTATGTGTAAGGAAGAGAGGAAAGTGATTGGTTCTCAGTGAATGTAGGTTTGCGGCAGGGGTGTGTGATGTCTCCATGGTTGTTTAATTTGTTTATGGATGGGGTTCTTAGGGAGGTGAATGCAAGAGTTTTGAAAAGAGGGGCAAGTATGAAGTCTGTTGTGGATGAGAGAGCTTGGGAAGTGAGTCAGTTGTTGTTCGCTGATGATACAGCACTGGTGGCTGATTCATGTGAGAAACTGCAGAAGCTGGTGACTGAGTTTGGTAAAGTATGTGAAAGAAGAAAGTTAATAGTAAATGTGAATAAAAGCAAGGTTATTAGGTGCAGTAGGGTTGAGGGTCAAGTCAATTGGGAGGTAAGTTTGAATGGAGAAAAACTGGAGGAAGTAAAGTGTTTTAGATATCTGGGAGTGGATCTGTCAGCGGATGGAACCATGGAAGCGGAAGTGAATCATAGGGTGGGGGAGGGGGCGAAAATTCTGGGAGCCTTGAAGAATGTGAGGAAGTCGAGAACATTATCTCTGAAAGCAAAAATGGGTATGTTTGAAGGAATAGTAGTTCCAACAATGTTGTATGGTTGCGAGGCGTGGGCTATGGATAGAGTTGTGCTCAGGAGGGTGGATGTGCTGGAAATGAGATGTTTGAGGACAATCTGTGGTGTGAGGTGGTTGGATCAAGTAAGTAATGTAAGGGTAAGAGAGTTGCATGGAAATAAAAAGAGCATGGTTGAGAGAGCTGAAGAGGGTGTTTTGAAATGGTTTGGTCACATGGAGAGAATGAGTGAGGAAAGATTGACCAAGAGGATATATGTGTCGGAGGTGGAGGGCACAAGGAGAAGTGGGAGACCAAACTGGAGGTGGAAAGATGGAGTGAAAAAGATTTTGAGTGATCGGGGCCTGAACATGCAGGAGGGTGAAAGGCGGGCAAGGAATAGATTGAATTGGATCGAGGTGGTAAACCGGGGTCGACGTCCTGTCAATGGATTGAATCAGGGCATGTGAAGCGTCCGGGGTAAACCATGGAAAGTTCTGTGGGGCGTGGATGTGGAAAGGGAGCTGTGGTTTTGGGCATTATTACATGACAGCTAGAGACTGAGAGTGAACGAATGGGGCCTTTATTGTCTTTTCCTAGCGCTACCTCGCACACATGAGGGGGGAGGGGGATGTTATTCCATGTGTGGCGAGGTGGCGATGGGAATAAATAAAGGCAGACAGCACGAATTATGTACATGTGTATATATGTATATGTATGTGCGTGTATAAATATGTGTACATTGAGATGTATAGGTATGTATATTTGCGTGTGTGGACGTGTATGATTATACATGTGTATGGGGGTGGGTTGGGCCATTTCTTTCTTCTGTTTCCATGCGCTACCTCCCAAACGCAAGAGACAGCGACAAAGCAAAATAAATTTATAAATAAATATATATATATATATTTATATTTATTTATTTACTTTGAGACATCAAACACCCCTGCCACAAACCTACATTCACTGAGAACCAATCACTTTCCTCTCTTCCTACACGTACACATGCCTTACATCCTCGATAAAAACTTTTCACTGCTTCTAACAACTTGCCTCCCACACCATATATTCTTAATACCTTCCACAGAGCATCTCTATCAACTCTATCATATGCCTTCTCCAGATCCATAAATGCTACATATAAATCCATTTGCTTTTCTAAGTATTTCTCACATACATTCTTCAAAGCAAACACCTGATGCACACATCCTCTACCACTTCTGAAGCCACACTGCTCTTCCCCAATCTGATGCTCTGTACATGCCTTCACCCTCTCAATCAATACCCTCCCATATAATTTACCAGGAATACTCAACAAACTTATACCTCTGTAATTTGAGCACTCACTCTTATCCCCTTTGCCTTTGTACAATGGCACTATGCACGCATTCCGCCAATCCTCAGGCACCTCACCATGAGTCATACATACATTAAATAACCTTACCAACCAGTTAATAATATAGTCACTCCCTTTTTTAATAAATTCCACTGCAATACCATCCAAACCTGCTGCCTTGCCGGCTTTCATCTTCCGCAAAGCTTTTACTACCTCTTCTCTGTTTACCAAATCATTTTCCCTAACCCTCTCACTTTGCACACCACCTCGACCAAAACACCCTATATCTGCCACTCTATCATCAAACACATTCAACAAACCTTCAAAATACTCACTCCATCTCCTTCTCACATCACCACTACTTGTTATCACCTTCCCATTTGCGCCCTTCACTGAAGTTCCCATTTGCTCCCTTGTCTTACGCACTTTATTTACCTCCTTCCAGAACATCTTTTTATTCTCCCTAAAATTTAATGATACTCTCTCACCCCAACCCTCATTTGCCCTCTTTTTCACCTCTTGCACCTTTCTCTTGACCTCCTGTCTCTTTTTTATACATCTCCCACTCAATTGCATTTTTTCCCTGCAATCGTCCAAATGCCTCTCTCTTCTCTTTCACTAATAATCTTACTTCTTCATCCTACCCCTCACTACCCTTTCTAATCAACCCAAATCCCACTCTTTTCATGCCACAAGCATCTTTTGCGCAATCCATCACTGACTCCCTAAATACATCCCATTCCTCCCCCACTCCCCTTACTTCCATTGTTCTCACCTTTTTCCATTCTGTACTCAGTCTCTCCTGGTACTTCCTCACACAAGTCTCCTTCCCAAGCTCACTTACTCTCACCACCCTCTTCACCCCAACATTCACTCTTCTTTTCTGAAAACCCATACAAATCTTCACCTTAGCCTCCACAAGATAATGATCAGACATCCCTCCAGTTGTACCTCTCAGCACATTAACATCCAAAATTCTCTCTTTCGCACGCCTGTCAATTAACACGTAATCCAATAACGCTCTCTGGCCATCTCTCCTACTTACATAAGTATACTTATGTATATCTCGCTTTTTAAACCAGGTATTCCCAATCACCAGTCCTTTCTCAGCACATAAATCTACAATCTCTTCACCATTTCCATTTACAACACTGAACATCCCATGTATACCAATTATTCCCTCAACTGCCACATTACTCACCTTTGCATTCAAATCACCCATCACTATAACCCGGTCTCGTGCATCAAAACCACTAACACATTCATTCAGCTGCTCCCAAAACACTTGCCTCTCATGATCTTTCTTCTCATGCCCAGGTGCATATGCACCAATAATCACCCATCTCTCTCCATCAACTTTCAGTTTTACCCATATTAATCGAGAATTTACTTTCTTACATTCTATCACATACTCCCACAACTCCTTCATATATATATATATATATATATATATATATATATATATATATATATATATATATATATATATATATTTTTTGCTTTGTCGCTGTCTCCCGCGTTTGCGAGGTAGCGCAAGGAAACAGACGAAAGAAATGGCCCAACCCACCCCCATACACATGTATATACGTACGTCCACACACGCAAATATACATACCTACACAGCTTTCCATGGTTTACCCCAGACGCTTCACATGCCTTGATTCAATCCACTGACAGCACGTCAACCCCGGTATACCACATACATCCAATTCACTCTATTCCTTGCCCTCCTTTCACCCTCCTGCATGTTCAGGCCCCGATCACACAAAATCTTTTTCACTCCATCTTTCCACCTCCAATTTGGTCTCCCTCTTCTCCTCGTTCCCTCCACCTCTGACACATATATCCTCTTGGTCAATCTTTCCTCACTCATTCTCTCCATGTGACCAAACCATTTCAAAACACCCTCTTCTGCTCTCTCAACCACACTCTTTTTATTTCCACACATCTCTCTTACCCTTATGTTACTTACTCGATCAAACCACCTCACACCACACATTGTCCTCAAACATCTCATTTCCAGCACATCCATCCTCCTGCGCACAACTCTATCCATAGTCCACGCCTCGCAACCATACAACATTGTTGGAACCACTATTCCTTCAAACATACCCATTTTTGCTTTCCGAGATAATGTTCTCGACTTCCACACATTCTTCAAGGCTCCCAGAATTTTCGCCCCCTCCCCCACCCTATGATCCACTTCCGCTTCCATGTTTCCATCCACTGCCAGATCCACTCCCAGATATCTAAAACACTTCACTTCCTCCAGTTTTTCTCCATTCAAACTCACCTCCCAATTGACTTGACCCTCAACCCTACTGTACCTAATAACCTTGCTCTTATTCACATTTACTCTTAACTTTCTTCTTTCACACACTTTACCAAACTCAGTCACCAGCTTCTGCAGTTTCTCACATGAATCAGCCACCAGCGCTGTATCATCAGCGAACAACAACTGACTCACTTCCCAAGCTCTCTCATCCCCAACAGACTTCATACTTGCCCCTCTTTCCAAAACTCTTGCATTTACCTCCCTAACAACCCCATCCATAAACAAATTAAACAACCATATATATATATATATATATATATGAAGGGAAACACTGAGCAAGTTTTTCACTGAAGCAAGTAATGATGTATACCCTATAGTGCAATTGGCAACCAGTTGTGAGGCCAGCATCACAGAAGCTTGAAGTCACATGGTGAGCTGTCATACGATAAAACTGAAAAAAGAAAAAAAAATTGGAATAAAAAAGGGTATCAAATTATGCACCATGTCAAGCTTTTCTTGGAGACAAAAAGTCTGTTTTGAGTACCACGTGCACAATGGGAGTACTGACATCCAACAAGGAAAGTTGGTTACTTCAAAGAAAGTAAGTAATGGAAACAACCATATTTTGAACATATAAAGTACTTAATCTTATACCCTAAATATTTTTCAGCACAACCTGAATCGCTGCCACACATCAAAAGAATAAATAACACTACAGTTTGTAACTAGCACATTTTAACAAAACTATTACTCTGACATATTTAAATAATGTTTCACCGCAACGATATATTCCAGGTGAAATCTGAGGAGGGAGGCACTGGGTCTATGTTTCACTCATAAAGGCTTATATTTGAAAAATAAAAAAAAAATAAAAAATAGGTACAGGCACTTATGTATGTGTGTTATATGAGTGGATGGGCCATTCTTCGTCTGTTTCCTGGCACTACCTCGCTGGCATGGGAAGCAGCAATTACATATAATAAATAAACAGATAAATAAATGAATAGTTATAGTTCATGTAGATATCACTTTTGTGGATACAACTCAGAGGAAAAAGTTGTTTCTAATGGGCTCTAATCATGAGATGATCATCTTTTCCTAAACTTTTATGAGAAAATTTACACATTGCATGAATGCTTGAGACAAGTCAGAATTAAGAAAACAGGTAATTTCATGATAAATGGGTTGTCATACCATCTAATCATATTTTATACTTTTCATCATACCTCATTCATTCTATGTCCTACAATGACATCTATACTGTGTTTCCCCATGTTTTTTTGTGTGGGGAGCTCTTTCAAATACTTTCCAGCATTGTCCATCCACTCCTAATATAACCCTTTCTTTCATAAAGTGTAACAGGTACGATGGTGTTACTGTAATACCTCCCCTTCAGCTTGGCTGAGGTGATACTGTATATACTTATCTATCTATTTACATTGCCCTCGGACCCCTTTCTAAAAAAGCATCCTGCTATTACCCAGACCTTCCTTTCCAAAGATTTCTGCAACCAAAGACTGCACTACTTCCAGTAGTAGGCAAATGATGGACTCCTTTAGACTGAGAAATTCTTTGACAAGACTATCTCCCAATGGAACAGCCTCACACTAAGTGACTTTTCTCTCACTGTACCCACATGCAGGGAGAGTCCAGTAACAATAATATGCAGGCATGATATCATACATCTGTCAGGGGTAAGGGGCCTTGAAAGTAAGTAAATTGTTGTCTGCTGA